>NC_091963.1:19630473-19930473 GCF_031021105.1 Erythrolamprus reginae | reverse complement strand
CTTCCCAATCTAGTTCTTAGGAACGTTTAACATTTCTAATTTGCAACTTATGAATTTCTGGGTTTAGTGTAAATATTTTCTAATTGCATTAGATTAATATCTGAATAATCTTTTGGAAAACTACTATAATTATATTGCAATTATTCTAATAGAGGAAAGGATTATGAGCACATGGTTTATTTAATATCTTTTTGTGAATTCATGGCAGTAACTAGATTTAAACAAAGCTGGTTTTGCCTTATGGCTCATTCAAGCTCTTTTCCCCCCATATGAATGTTGTACTTTAAGAGAGAGGGACTAAAGAAGGCACTCCAAAATATACAAGTAGTCCTTGAGCTCAGCATCAGTCATAAATTGTGATAATTATGACAGGCAGATTACATTAAGGTCAGACCTGAATTTATTACCTCTTTTGAGGTAGTTGTTAACTGAATTAACTGTATAGTGAATGCCATGGTCATTAGAAACCATATTGTTCAATATAGATAATCAGAACTGCAGAAAAAACAATTGCTGCCAACCTGCCTTCCATTGAGGACCTGTACAGTGATCCCCCGATCATTGCAGGGGTTCCGTTCCAGGACCCCCCGCAACGAGCGGGTTTTCGCGAAGTAGCGCTGCGGAAGTAAAAACACCATCTGCGCATGCGCAGATGGTGTTTTTACTTCCCAGCAGCGAGGAGCCGAAGATTGGGGTTTCCCCGCCGCCCACGCAAACTCCTCGCTGCTGCCGCGCCCGCCGCTCGCCCGCCCTGAAAGGGAAAGCCCCCCCAGGCCGGCTCCGATCCCCCCAGGCCGGCTCCGATCCCCCAGGCCAGCTCCGATCGTTTTAAAACAGGCGCGCCGCTTCGCAGCTGTCTCCTGAAGCCGAACGCTAACTTCCGCGTTCGGCTTCAGGAGACAGCTGCGAAGCGGCGCGCCTGTTTTAAAACGTTCGGAGCCGGCCTGGGGGGGCTTTCCAGCAATCCCCGAGCCCCCCCAGGGGCTCGGGGGTTGCTGGAAAGCCCCCCCAGGCCGGCTCCGATCTTTTAAAACAGGCGCGCAGCTTCTCCGCTGACTCCTGGCGAACTTCCCGGGCGAAGGGCGGGCGAGCGGCGAATGCCGGGCAAACGGCGGGTGGCCGGGCGAAGGGCGGGCGAGCGGCGAACGGCGGGTGGCCGGGCGAACGGCGGGCGAGCGGGTGCTGGGGGGGCTTCGCCCTCCCGCCAGCAAGAGGGGGAAGACCCAGTGAAGCCGCCCAGCAGCTGATCTGCCCGGCACCATCTACGCATGCGTGCCCATAGAAAAAAGGGCACGCATGCGCAGATGGTGTTTTGACTTCCGGGTTGAAAAATCGCAAATTAGCCTGTTCGCAATGGTCGGGAACGCAATAACCGGGGGATCACTGTATACTGCACGAGTCAAAAAGAGGGCGGGGAAAATATTTACTGACCCCTCATATCCTGGACACAAATTGTTTCAACTCCTAACCTCAAAACGTTGCTACAGAGCACTGCACACTAAGACAACTAGACACAAGAACAGTTTTTTTCCGAACACCATCATTCTACTAAACAAATAATTCCCTCAACACTGTCAGACTTTCTACTAAATCTGCACTTCTATTCTACTAGTTTTTCTCATCATTCCTATCACCCATTTCCTCCCATGTTGACTCTATGACTGTGACTTGTTGCTTATATCCTAAGATTTTTATTAATATTGCTTCTTCATTGATTATTTGACCCCTATAACAATCATTAAGTGTTGTACCACATAATTCTTGACAAATGTATATTTTATTTTATGTACGCTGAGAGCATATGCACCAAGACAAATTCCTTGTGTGTCCAATCACACTTGGCCAATAAAATTCTATTCTATTCTATTCTATTCTATTCTATTCTATAGGTTTTTGCTGGAAACTGGAAGTAAATGCTGGTTTCCAGTTAAAAACAGCATAACTCATATGTGACCGTGAGAGTAGTTACTGGAACTTTGAATCTGAGTAGAAAATCCCATTTTCAGGGTCCATCATAACTTCAAATGATGAGGACTACATGTGCATATCAGATTCTTTATTCTTCGTAAATGTGATTATCACAGAATTTTCTTTAGTAAAATATATTTTGAAGGATGGGATAAGATTTCAAGAATTTTGGCAATTGAATTATTCTCCATTTAGAACTAATTTTTCCCCACTGGCATTAAGGTGAACACATCTTGATTTTTTAAAAATTCCTTTTGATTTAGAAAAGAGATGGAACATTGCACCGGTAACAAAAAAGCTTATAGCAACCTGCTTATAGATTTTTTAAAATGAAATCTTTATCAGTCTTGTAACCAATCATTAGAAGCAAGATGAAGACATTAAAAAAAAGAAATAGGTACAACTAAATTTTATCTGAATTCAATTAATATTAAATCAATAACTTGCCACTAATATGACTACTCTTCATATATTTTCCCCTTTTTCCCCTATTAAAAATTGGAACTTCTTAACTATTTTTGAAGAGCTAATTCTCTCTCTCTTACTGTAATTTCAGATCCTCATTATTATGAGAGAATATATGGCTTCAGATAGCAATCTTATGGCTAAATAAATAAGCAAATATCCACTAGCAACAATTATGAATTGGAAGTATGTACAATGTCCCTAATGCAAATCTCTCTTCAACACTATGTATGTGGCATATCTTCCTAGTGTTTCCATTTTTGTTGTTTAGTTGTGGTTCACACTTCACTAACCCAACAGATTTGGTCAATTATTTGTGGTTGACATATACTAATTATTTTTTTAAAGGCAAAAAGAAAACATATCCAAACTTAATCCTCATACCAGCAGGTCATATTTATGTGAACTGTTTAGCAAATTGGCTTGTTTATCAGTGGCCTATTTAACAGCCTTCTATTAAAGATTAATTAAATATTTATCAAACACAAGACTTGCATAAGCTTTACAGTGATCCCTCGGTTAGCGCGGGGGTTACGTTCCAAGACCTCCCGCGCTAACCGATTTCCGCGTTATATTGGATGCGGAAGTAAAAACACCATCTACGCATGCGCGCCATTTTTTTCATGGCCACACATGCGCAGATGGTGGAGTTTGCGTGTGGGTGGCGGGGAAGACCAAGGGAAGGTTCCTTCAGCCGCCCAACAGCTGATCTGCTCCGCGCGGAAGCAGCGAGGAGCCGAAGATGGGGTAAAGGCAAAGGGGAAACTGAAGCTTTCTCCTGTGACAGGGAGGGAATTCTGGACAGCCCTATCCCTTCAACAGGAAGGCGGGACTGGCACCGCTTCTTCTTCTTCTTCTCGCTCGGGAAGATGAGACAATCGCCGTCGCCCGTCCTCGTTCCCGCCCTTTCCCACCCCGTCCGTCTTTTCCTATCCAAACGCGCTCTAGTCACGAAACTTCTGGCAAGTCGTGCTCAGTTGGCAGCCTCCGATGCCCCCGAAGGTGCAACCCCGAGACAGGAATTGTGGAGGAGGTTGGACGTCCGAAACAAACGTGCTGTGTGTGCGTGTGAGGAGAGGGTAGGTGGTGGATGGTGCGCGTGCGTGCGGGAAATGATCCTCGCAAGCTTTTAAATTAAAGAAACATAGAAACATAGAAGACTGATTATTATTTTGATTATTTTATTATTAATTATTTTTTAATTAATATTTTTTGAAAAACCGCGTTGCAGCGTTTCGCGCTAATCGAGAACGCGCAAATCGAGGGATCACTGTATTTGATTAACGTAAACTTGCTACTTAAAGCTACTATTGTAATAGTGTTCTATGGATTTTAGAAAGAACTTTACTTGGAGAGGCTCATATCAAAAACAAACGTGTTATTTCCAATACAAGTAGTTCCACAATTTATGACTACAATTGAGAGCAGAATATTGGTTGAAAGTTATAGGTCTAAGAGTCCATATTACTGAACTTAATTTTATGAACACTTTTATAGCTGCTGTTAAAAGAACCACGATCGAAGTCTGAATCACGTGATTATTAAGCAAATCACACAGTTGTAAGTGCAAACCTATTCTCTCAGATGTAACTTTGAAAATGGCAGATGTTGCAAGTAATTTTTAAAAAATCTGTTTTAATTTTAAAAGTTGTTTAGTGGCCAATCATAAATCATAGATATTATACAATATACATATACACACATATGTGCATATAAATATACACTAAAACATTATTTGGGCATACAGTATTAGTAGTCAGTTGCACATTTTGCATGAATGAATGACATACTGTATAACAGAATGTAGCTGTACTGGGAGTAAAAGAATCACGTAGTTCGAAGATTAAAAATAAACCAGGAAATGTGCTTAAATATGGGATTGTTAACTTTGACCTTGCGCCAGCACGAAATATAATAAAATGGGATTAACATTTTCAATAGCCCCTTTAAAACATGGGCAAAACCTTAATCCAAATGGAATGCCTTTTCGTTTTTCTTAAAGATATGTTGAGCCAAAGAAAATGCCCTCCTATATTTATTTAGGGATTGTAAATTGACTTAAGTGAGCACATACACTAAAATTGGAATGATATAGAAAAGATTAAGGAAGAGAGCAAAAAAATTCTCACTTGTTCTTCTGAATAGCAACACCTTTTTCCTATTCAAATATCCAAGTTTCAAGTTTATTTTGTAATAATTATGAGAAATCACTTGTCTAATCCCCAGGACCCAAGCTACGTGATAGTTCATGTACTAGAGAACCAAAGGTTGCATTTGGCAGTACACAGATTTACAATCACTTAATAATTGTTCAAAGTTATCACAGACTTTTAAAAATTTACTTAAAATTAATCCGCAAAATTGCCACACCACCCCTACAGACATGTGAATATACTTCAGGTGTTTGGCAACTGGCTTGCTTTTTTCACCGGCTGCAACATCCCAGAGTCCTAAAATTTCATTCAGTGATATTTCTGCTGTTTTCTGCCAAAAAAAAAAAGGACCATTAATAAGCTTTATTTGGCCTTATGATCATATTATTTGCTGAATGACTATGTGATTTTCTTAACAACCATAGTGGCTCACTTGGCAACTATCGAAAAAATGCTTGTAAAATAATGTTTTGACATATGTTAACTTGATTAATGTCTACAATTCCAGGGTTGATCAGGGTTGTAAATCGAGGAATATCTGTATTGCCATTTTTAAAACTTGGAAAAGCTTTCAGTTACTGCCACCAAATGAAACTCCTTATCCCTTATAATATTAGTAGTTGACTCTGAATTATAATACAGTGGTACCTCTAGTTAAGAACTTAATTCGTTCCGTGATCAGGTTCGTAAGTAGAAACGTTCTTAAGTAGAAGCAATTTTTCCCATAGGAGTCAATGTAAAAGCAAATAATGCATGCAAACCCATTAGGAAAGAAATAAAAGCTCCGAATTTGGGTCGGAGGAGGAGGAGGAAGAAGAGGAGACGGACAGTCGCTGTCCAGAGCAAAAGGAGCATTTGATATTCGATACACTGCAGTAGGAAGAGGGGCATGGCATCAAAATGTGTAGAGTATCAAATTTTGTGAGCTTTGAAGCAGTCAAGAACAAGGGTACCACTGTATTATAATCACGTGTTACTAGTTCAAAATTTGATAATATTCTCAATCTGAACATTTATTTGAAAATAAAGATAACTGTGTAGGCATAAACTGAATTTAAAAAATAAATAAAACTGGGAACCCTGACTGTAATTTAGTCATATCCATAGATGCATATAAGGCTAAATGTAATCAAGAGACAAAATTGAATGGGTCCAAAGATGGGCTACAAGAATGGTGGACGGTCTTAAGCATAAAACGTATAGGAAAGACTTAATGGACTCAATCTGTATAGTCTGGAGGACAGAAGGAAAAGGGGGGACATGATTGAAACATTTAAACATGTTAAAGGGTTAAATAAGATCCAGGAGGGAAGTGTTTTTAATAGGAAAGTGAACACAAGAACAAGGGGACACAATCTGAAGTTAGTTGGGGGAAAGATCAAAAGCAACATGAGAAAATATTATTTTACTGAAAGAGTAGTAGATCCTTGGAACAAACTTGAAGCAGACGTGGTTGATAAATCCACAGTAACTGAATTTAAACATGCCTGGGATAAACATATATCCATCCTAAGATAAAATACAGAAAATAGTATAAGGGCAGACTAGATGGACCATGAGGTCTTTTTCTGCCGTCAGACTTCTATGTTTCTATGTTTCTAAGAGTAAATGGACAGTGTTAAGTGTAGAAGGCTGCGGACTTCAGATAACCTATCTTCCTCCCTCCCTTTCCTTCCCATTCCCACATTTTACATGAGGTCAGGAAGCAGATCATTTTCTTCCTTTCTCTTTTAAGATTGATTTGGGCAGACATGCTACGCAGTGAATATGCGCTGTCCCAGTCTTGGAAACATCCATCACATTTGTCTTCCCTGAAGCACTTCATGGCAACTAAAGCTGGTCCCTCTCTGTAAAATGTGCTTGCTCAACTAATTATTAACAACTGAAAAAAAATTGTGACAGATATCAGCCCTGGTGGGCAGTTCTTCATGCAGAGCTAACACTGCCAGTTCCCTGCAACCTCTGTCATCTGTCACCACTGTCTCCGCTGTTAATTCTCTGAGGGCGAGAGCTGGCTTTGTGCCCCTCCCCTTCAAATCCAGATAGAGTACAATCACTGTACATATATTGATCTCTGCCTGATCGGAAGGAATTTAAATTTAAAATACTTAAAATTTAGACTGATATGACTTACATATTTCATGCATGCAAATTGGTTGTTGGATCGCTCCCTCTGGCAAGAGCAGAATGGTGTGAGAGCATAATCCAATGAATAAAAAACAATACATACACATTGCCCCCCCGGCTGTTTTAAAAGGTGACAGCTGGGTGACAGCGCCCAGCGGAGCGCCATATTGCGATCTGCGTTGGGTTCGTATGGTGAAAAAAGTTCATAAGAAGAGGCAAAATTTTCTGAACCTCGAAGTGTTTGTATCATGAGGGGTTCGTATCATTTTCTGGTTCGGGTTCGGGAGGCCGCCGAGAAGCGCCGCCGTCCGCCTGTCACCTTCTTAAACAGCAGGGGGGCTTCTCGGCATTCTCCCGAACCCGAACCCAGAAGTTCGGGTTCGGGAGGCCACCAAGAAGCGCCCGGCTGTTTCAGAAGGTTACAGCTGGGCGGCGCAGCTTGGTGGAGTGCCGTTTTTGCGATTGGTGGTGGCATTTTCGGCCAATCTGGAGGCTGGAAAGGAGGTGGGGAATCCCAATAGGGAATTCCATGGGCGGAGGTTTGACGTCACGAAGACGTTCTTCCTGGAGGCCACGTTTCGGCTTCCATGTTCGGCCATCCTCCAAACGGACAGTATATGTTTTTGGGGCCATTTGCCTATCAATAGATCCATTAACCCAATTGGATCCCCTGTCAAAATTCTTTGCATAAACCATCTGTCCCTCAGAAAATGACCGTTCGGGGGACCTGTGCCTTGGTTCTTTAAAATCTATGTCAGAGGAGTGCAGCCTGTCTAAGGGAGACCTCAACTTCCTTCCCATTAGCAGCTCTGCGGGCTCTTGTGGGTAACGGCTTGGTGTAATATGTTGGGACAACAGTATGGCATCTAAACGTTCTTGTAATTTGCCTGGATCAGACCTTTTCAAGCCCTCCTTGACCACTCTCACTGCCCTCTCCACCTGCCCATTGGCCCAGAGGGAATAAGGAGAAACCAGGGCATGCCTGATGCCCAGTTGAGCCAGGAACAGCTCCATCTGGCGAGATGTGAACTGGGGCCCATTGTCAGACACCAATATATCTGGGCACCCATGTGTGGCAAAAAGGCGGTGAAGAACTTGAATTGTGCCACAAGAAGTGGTGCTACCCATTAATACAATGTCTACCCACTTGGAATAGGCATCCACAATGACTAAAAATGAATGAGACTCAATGGGCCCTGCAAAATGCACATGTATACAAGACCAAGGGCCCCTGGGTGCTTCCCACTCCATGGGCCTGGTTCTTGGGGGGTAAGGTCTTGAATCCTGACAGGGGGAACAAGTGGCCACCCACTGCTCTATGTCCCAGTCCAAGCCTGGCCACCAGAGATGACCTCTAGCCAAAGCTTTCATTCTTACTACCCCAGGAAGGCCCATATGCAGCATTTTGATTACCTTTCATCTGAGATTGGCTGGAATGACCACCCTATTCCCCCAGAGGATGCAGTCTCCTAAGAGAGACAACTCTTTTTTCTTACATTGGTAATCTTTTGTAAGTGGATCCTGGTTCTTCCCAGGCCAGCCATTAAGGATGTATTGCCTTACTCTTTGTAAAATGGAATCTTTTTAGGTTCCTACTGCTATTTCACTGGCTGTGATGATTGACTGGTCAGCCAGTTCTAACAACAAGACTTCAGTAGCAGGAGTGGGGTCCTCCACAGTTTGGGCCAAGGGGCAATGGCTTAGGCCATCTGCATGGTTAATCAAGGCTCCTCCCTTGTGCTTAAGGGAATAGTTATATCCAGACAAAAAATGGCCCACCTAGTCATCCTAGGAGACATGAACGGAGGGGTTGGCTTATTTTCAGCAAATAACCCTAACAGAGGTTTGTGGTCAGTAACCAACTCAAATTGTCTTCCCAGAAGGTAATTATGAATTTTTTTGACCCCTGCTACAAGGACCAGGGCTTTTCTATCTATCTGGCTGTAGTTTCTCTCAGCCACAGAGAGGGTCCTGGAGAAGAAAGCTATGGGGGCTTCTACCCCATTAGGCAAAATATGGGCCAAAACTGAAGCGACCCCATATGGAGAGGCATCACAAGAGAGCCTTATGGGTAACGTGGTGTTGTACTGCACAACCACACTACAAGAGATCAAGATTGTTTTGAATGCTGCATGTTCGGGGACTCCCCATCTCCAAGCTGCTCCCTTGTGCAGTAGCCTGTGTAACAGTTCAGCTGCGGTAGCCTACTGCTTTAAAAAAAACAGAATAAAAATTTAGGAGCCCTAAAAATGCCTGCAGCTCAACTTTGTTCCTAGGTTCTGGGGCCTCTTGAACTGCCCTTATTTTCTCTTCAGTGAGGTGGATGCCCTAATTCTTTGGTGCAGTTGGTCTTGGGTTTCAGCAGAAATAAGGATATCGTCAAAATAGGGCACTGTGCCTTTAAGGCCGGCCAATAATTGTTCCATGAAACTTTGGAACAACCCTGGTACCACACTGACCCCAAACTGAAGTTGAGTACACTTAAAAGCTCCCCTATGCGTCACAATAGTCTGGGCCAGTGCTGTGGCTTCATCAACTGGCAATTGCTGTTAAGCCTGTGCAAGGTCCAGTTTGGCAAAAAACTTCCCTTTTCCCAGGGAATGTAAAAGTTGCTGCACAATTGGAATGGGGTAAGAATTGTGTTGTAATTCTCTATTGATTGTTGACTTATAGTCAGCACAAACTTGTAGGGAGCCATCAGGTTTCAGAGGTGTGACTATAGGAGTCTCCCAGGGGGCCTGTTCCACTAGCACCAAAATTCCTTGGTTAATTAACTTATCTAACTGGTGATCCAACTTTTCTAAAAGGAGTAATGGTACTCTTCGTGGTTTTAACCTGATAGGAAGAATTGTTGGATCCAAAAAGAAAGAGGTAGGTGGCCCCTTATAAGTACACAAAGAATCATTAAATACATCAGGAAATTCAGAAACAAAACCCTTAAACTGTTCAACCTAGTAATTGCCAACCCCAAAGGGCCCATCCATTCGAGGCCCATAAGCGTGTGAGTTGCCCCTGTAACAACAATTAAAGGCAATTTACAGGTAATGGATTTAAAGGCGACTGGAACAAGAACTTTCCCCAGAATAGAAATAGGGTTTCCCTGAAAATCCTTAATAACTGCCAAAACTGGTTGCAGCTTGGTTGGAGATAAGGAAGGCATGTACAGTTTAAGTTTGTTCCAGGGCATGATGGAGAATCTGGAACCAGTGTCCAGCTCCATCTGGCATGGATGGTTGTTAAGCATTAAGGGCACCATGAGTTTACGAGGGGCCAGCTCGCAGATTGTGTGTACCCCAGGGTTGGAGTTACCTCGGTTTGGTTCGCGAGGAGAAAATTGTTGGTTCCTCTGGTATGCAGCAAATTGGGGATGAAATGGACAGTTGTCTCGTGTTTACCAGGTAGTTGGTTGTTGGCGCAGTGGTCGCTGAGCTCTTGGGAAGTCGTCTGAGATGATTGCTCTATAGGCTTCGGCGATGTGCCCCTTCTTGCCACAGCAATGGCAGAAAACCTCTCGAAACAGGCATCTTGACTGAGGGTGATTTCCACGGCACCCAGGGCATGAGAATTGGGGCTGTTTAAGTCTCGGAAATCTCGGCTGTGGACTTCTCAGTTGTAGGCAGGTCTCCTCTTGAGGTTCCAGTGGAGGGTAGGAGCTGTCAGTAGCAGCGGCATCAAGTGGCAGGGAGTCATCTATTTTAAAAACTGTAGAGATTTTGTCATTCTTTCAGAGGTCAGCAGCTGCAGCTTCGGTGACCTCAACAGTTTGAGCCACTTTGATGACATCTTGTAATGAAGGGTCATCTTCTGTCAGGAGTTTGTTCCTGATTGTCACATTTCTCATGCCGAAAATTAAGGCATCAATCAAACGGGCTTCAGGATTGTCAAACTGGCATTGAGATAGGACTGTGCAGAGCCGGGTTGCGAATTGATTAATCGATTCCCCCTCAACTTGAGCCATCCGGGAGAATTGGTGGTGATAAACTCTTGCAGGTTTCGTTGTCTTGAACTGAGCCACTAGCTTGGAGGTTAATGTCTCCCAAGAAACCGAATTGGCCGCTTCTGGGTCTGTCAGAGTCTCTGCCAAATTGTATAATTGTGTGCCACAATGGTTCAGAAAAATGGCCCATTTTTGGCTGCTTTCAGCGTTCTTCATCCCCGACGCTTCAAGGAAAATATCAAATTTTGCCATATAGGCTTTCCAAGTCATTTGCTCCGGGTGAAAAAGTTCTGGAGGTTTGGCAATTGATGGTGCTGTTGCCATGACTAGTAAGAAAATTGAGCGGAGGTTCGACTACCCTCGTCGCCAGTAACATGAATGGAGTCAGGCAGAAACGTTGAACAAAAGTGCTGTTTATTCGGTTTCAGGCACTCAGAATGTAAAAGCACGGAGCTGTCAAAAAGATGTGGTTTTGGTGCTGTGGGGAAAGTGGCGCATCTCTAGCTTTATATAGGCAACGGCCAGCAGGAGAAAAAAACTCCCGCCAGAAATGGCAACCAGTGAGCACCCGGTATGCAAATCACTAGCTTAGGCTCTAATTATGTGCATACTTAACACCTACCAATTAGGAAAGTTGAGTTAACCTTGAGCCTGGTGAGATCTGAACTGCTAAATTGCAGGCAGCTGGCAGGCAGCAGAAGTAGCTTGACATATAGCATTGTGCCACTGTGTCTCATGACGGAAAGACAAAAGTGGGTGGGGAGAGTTGGAGCAGTATTTTATTTTTCTGAGGCTTGGTGCTGGGGGAACCAGCCAGGGCTTGGCTTGCAGGAAGTAGTTACTCAACAACTCGGTGTTCTAGGTCAGGGGCAGCCAAAGTAGCTCTTATATGACTTGTGGACTCCCAGAATTCCTGAGCCAATCATGCTAGCTAAAGGAATTCTGGGAGTTGAAACCCAATGTTACAGAAGAGTCAAGTTTGTCTATTCCTGTTCTAGGTTAACAATTGAGTCTTTGTTGACATGAAAACAAGTTTTACTATCATATTTTATCTTTGATAATAAAACTTGCTTTCATGTACACTAATAATATCAGTTTATAAAACAAATAACTGTCTATATTGATTACCCAGAGATCCAATTTAAAGATGATGTATATCTGTATATGAGTAGAATTTGTGTCGTAAATTGGTGAGATTGTAAGGCAAGCAACTAAAAACTCAACAACTCAGAGTTTTTGATTAACAACTATAATGGCAAAAGCTGGAATTGTGATCATAAGTTGATATGGTCATGCTTTGTTATACAATCTTCCCAACTTATGATATAAATTCCACTTATATACAGACATAGACCATTTTTAAATTGGATCTTTGTATAATCAATATAGACAGTTATTATTTGCCTTATAAATTGATACTATTTGTTAACATGAATGCATGTTTTATTATAAATTATATTTTACAGAATAAATTTGTCAAGGAAGCTTGCTTATTACATTTAGAATGTAAAAAAGGTCACACTATTTAGTCTTCCTACAGACTGTTGATTCTAGAGCAATATTCTCCATCCTTTGATCTTTCTCCATAAAATATGTTTGGGCTACATCTATAATATTAACAGTGCCAGAGAGCTTGCAATTAGGAAAACTATTCTAGAAAATTAAAGATATCCATCAAAAGAATTAATATTTTTATTGGAACTTTTTATGCAGCAAAAGAATGCAAGCTTCCATGTTCCAGACAAGAGAAATATAGTAGGTAGGTATGTTTAGCTTTCCATATAAAACACTAGTAGCTGGAAATCTTTGCTTCACAGTGAAACTATGTGATCAGGCTTAATAAATTGACAGTAAAAGCTTAAAAATTAATGAGTAGTTAGGACTTGATATATTGACACCTAAAGCTTGAAAATTTACATAGAATGTGTAATTCCTTAGCATCAGAGTTTCTTAATAATAAAGCAACTGGCAGTTGGAACAGAGCTCTTTTCAGGCAGGGAGGGGAAATAGAACACCTAACTCCTTAGCATCAGAGTGTGCTAATAATAATATAAGAAATAATTAATGATCCGATGGTCATTTTGAAAAATCCTTTGTTTGCAAGCATCTAGAAACCAAGAGGAACATACACATTTCTTGTATAAGAGGAACAAGTTTCAAGCTAGTAGGCTTTACAGTTCTGGAGATTTCATGATGATGCATGAGTGGTATTTCACTTTTATATATAAATATTTTTCTTATTAGAGATGTTTGGCACACATTACACAAATAGTGCAAAACTATTTATGCTTATGAGTATGAAAGTTGGACACGAGGAAGGTGGTGCATTGAAAAATGAATCTTTTGAATTAGAATGTTGAAGAAGACATTTATTGAGTCGCTTGGATGACAAGGAGATCACATCAGTCAATCCTAAAGGAAATTAATCCTGGATTAATTTGGATGGACATATTTGGTCAAATACTTTGACCACCAAATGAGAAAAGAAGATTCACTAGAAAAGACCCTGAGGTTGGGAAAGATTGAAGACAAAAGGATAAGAGAGCGCAGAAGATGAGCTGAGGTGGTGCAGGCCACTAAAGCTGACTGCTAGATCTGCAGATCAGCAGTTCAAATCTCATCACCGACTCAGGGTTGACTCAGCCTTCCATCCTTCCGAGGTGGATAAAATGAGGACCCATATGGCGGGGGAAATATGCTGGCTCTGTTTAAAAGTGCTGTTGCTAACGTTGTATAAGCCGCCCTGAGTCTAAGGAGAACAGCGACATAACAAATCGAATAAACAAATAATAAATAAAATGAATAAATAAAAGATCAGATGGTTATTAGTGGCATTGATGGAATGAACATGAATTTGGGCAAACTGTGAGGGACAGTAGAGAATTGGGGGAGCATGCTGTGGCATGCTATGGTCCAGGTGGTCATAAAAAGCATTCACCACTTAAAACAAACAACAACAACAACAAAATTTAACACACCAAAAATGAAATATTGCTACACTTTTCCTCCAAGATTCTATGGGCTACGACAGTGTTTCCCAACCTTGGCAACTTGAAGATATCTGGCTGGGTTATTCTGTGAGTTGAAATCCAAATATCTTCAAGCTGCCAAGATTGGGGAACACTGGGCTAAGACATTAAATTTCCTGTGGATAACAGCTCTTCTTTGAGGGGCAAATAAGATGTTTAAATGTCTTTAGGTGAAAAGAAAGGTTTATCAAAAAGATGTCCATTGTGACAGTTCAAGGCTTTAAGTCTGCCTCTTTGTTGGTCCAAATCAAAGTGTCTTTGATATCAGTAGGAGCTTTTTCAGATCCAAGGCTTCAGCTGAGAGACAACAGCAGGCTAAATTCTTAACTGTCTCATTCTTCCAAGTAGAAATACATCTATTAGTAAGGATGGACTGAATAAACAAAAGAACAACTGTACCTAAATTGTGCTGTGTTCTATTTCCAATTTGTACAACTGCAGGATTGATAGCAAAGGCATACTTCTTAAGGATCGCTGCACATTTTTGTTTTTTAAAAGTATTGTATAGCATTGACTTTTTATTTCATCAATAGTAGCTATGACAGACATTCAAGATGCATATACCAAGAAGTCCGTTTCTACATTTTGGATTATTATTTTCGTAAAAAAAACAAACTACGGTATTTCATTTCATTTTATTGAAGTAGGGAGTATGGTGTTTCTGTGAGATTTTGTATGGAATTGTCCTGAAACAAAGAAACTTTCTTTCTCAACTTTTCTATGCAATTTGAACTTAGTATTAAATCTCTCAAACTTTTGGATTATACTCAGCCTGGTTTTATTGTGGAAAAATGAGTACCATGTGACCTAGTAATCTCTAGGGCTATCCCAAGCACTATATATAATTTGGAAAATCATTTTTTCAAGCTTCAGTCTTTGTGTAGCCAAAAGAGTACCATTCAAGCACACGGGAGGCATAGGTGTTTACTGGTAGGAGGTAGTGGATGAGGAAAAGGACACCATGATACAAACTCTTTCTTGCATGTGGTGATACAAAGCAAGTGAGAAAATCTGTAGTCTGGAGGATAGGAGGGAAAGGGGGGACATGATAGAAACATTTAAATATGTTAAAGGGTTAAATAAGGTTCAGGAGGGAAGTGTTTTAATAGGAAAGTGAACACAAGAACAAGGGGACACAATCTGAGGTTAGTTGGAGGAAAGATCAGAAGCAACATGAGAAAATATTATTTTACTGAAATCTCTAGCAAACATGGTTAGTAAATCCACAATAAATGAATTTAAACATGCCTGGGATAAATATATATATCAATCCTAAAATAAAATACAGGAAAAGGGCCAGACTAGATGGACCACGAGGTCTTTTTCTGCCATCAATCTTCTATGTTCCTAAGGCAGAAATTATCCAAGATTGCAATGCCAAGATACATGATTTTTTTTTTAGTCTGGTATAATTGAAGGAGAGGTATCTCTAGCCTTAAGTTGTCTATGTGTCAATCTTGGATACTTTACGAAGGTTAATATTGTAGCTATTCCTAGCACAGAACAGAACATCCACTTTTGTTGTCTGGTTTTTTCCACAGCATCTTAGCCAGGTTCACCAACAGTAAAAGTATGAATGAAAATTCAACATCCAGCACTCAAACAACACAATTTCAATAGATTTGCTTATCTGCTTGAAGTATAAAGGTGACAGTTGAGATGTGATAGACTTTCACTTTTGTTCCTGAAGGCAGAGACCTTAAGGATCTCTGAATGTAAAAGGTTGGGGGTTTGTATGAAAGCCTATGGCATTAACAACTCTCCAGGACCTGCTGTGTTAATAGTGACTATTTTGGGCATAGCATTCTTGATCTTTTCAAATGGCTTATTTTATTTCAATTAAGCTCTACTTCCTTTTATGGCAGACACCTAGCAGCACCCACGTCATCTTTCAAATCTTATGGCAAAGGCAGCCATTTTCTCCATTCTGTTGGGTGCACAGAAAGACTGTGCTGAAATAATGGCCAATTTGAGCTTTTCAGATTAGCTACAACAAGGTAATTGCCGCACAAGTCATGCTGCATCTAATGTGCTGTTCCTCCAATGCACAAAATTCTGCAATTGGCTTTAAAAGGTATAATCTTCTATAATCATTTTGGTGTTCAAAGCATTTACTTTTCAATGGAAAATGTGCGGCAGAGAACAGCAGCCTTCAAAGATTGCAGAGCCCAACAGTTTGTAAACTCTGACCTTCTACATCACATAGTTACACGACCAAGTTGGTAAAAGGGCATCATACTGATTAGTAACCTTTCAGCAAGATTACCAGGACTGTTTTCTGGTGTTCTGATTGATCTGATCTGATTCTGAAAGATAGCCTGGTCTGACAGTGTACAACAGGATTGTTATGGTTGAGATATTACTTTTGGCCTTTCTGCCCTTTCAAGGTATCATATCTGAAGTAGAAATAAAAGGCTGAGGAACATGAATAAAGCATTCCTGGCCTTTTTTATTTTCAGTTCTACAAAGACACCCCTATGTCAATCCTGACCAATTAAGGCCATTTTCAATGTTTAGCTTTGTTCTCTATGCCCTTCCTTGCCTCGTCCTTCGATAAAAATCGAAGATTCATTGTAGCATCTTGATTTTTACAAATGAAATATTCCTCTCACTCTCCTTTACCAAATCACAGATTGCTGAAAGCTTTAACCTCCCGTGATTTCCTGCAATCATTCACTCTGCAATAAGCCATCTCTTCCTCCACTGATTTAAAAACTGAAGCAGCGCATAGCCTTCTGGTTCAATACACCATAATTTTCTTACCACATGCCAACAGTACAAGATTTACCTCCTCAATTTCAGTGCATAGGTCATGCGCTGTAAAATGTTTTTCTGCTTATTGGTGATAGCCAACTATGTCTTCCCATGAACAAAACAGATAAGCACTGGAAGATCAAATATGCCATACCTCCTTTTACCTCCTCCCTTCATCAAATTGGTTCTACAAAGCCTAAGGATCCAGCAGAGCAACTGCATATAGTAAAGTAGAGATGGAAAATTATACTGTGTAATAGTGGATGCTTTCCAACTGAGGTGAACTTTCATAAACGCTTATTACAGACAATATTTACTGCTACCAACACCATCTAGGTCATGTACTTGTAGTATTTAATCCAGACAACATTTATCAATGTACAGGGGCTGTATTACTACTATCTTTCTCATCTTTTCTACTAGCTTCTCCTATTAGTATTTTATGATTATGTTACTTTGTTGTTTTTATGTACACTGAGAGGTTCTGTACTGGAGACAAATTCTTTCCAAGATGGTGCCAACGAAGGCTGATGGTAAAATGCTCTCAAATGGTTTCTTAATTTTCTACTATTCCCTGCAATTCTCAATGGATTTCATATCCAAGAGACCATCTGCTAAGAATTAAGAAACGTTTTTTTAAGGATCAGCTCTCTGCAACTTCAACCCCACCTGCCTTTACAAACAGGGAGGAGATTTTAGCCCAGGAGGAAGCCATTTCCCTACAACAATGGATCATCAAAAACAAATGCAGGTGACAGAGACGAAGAGGTAAAAGGGCTGGAATTTTAAATAGCCTAAGGAATAAACCCACCCCTTCAATCTTTTTTACCAATTTTATCAGTTTACTTGCCAACAAGGTGGATGAAATACTTCTTTTAAACAGATGCAATTCTGATTTTCACAAGGTATCTGCTCTATGCTTTACTGAAACCTGGCTAAACAAGGAAATTGATGATAATAGCATGCACATATGGAGTTCCAGATACTTCGTGCAGATAGGATTGCAGAATTATGGGGGGGGAAGGGAGGAGGCTTATATATACAGTGGTACCTCAGTACTCGAACGCTTCCTTTCTTGTACATTTCGGATAACGAACAAATTTTTCGGCAAAAATTTGCTTCGGTATCTGAACAAAAATTCAGATACCGAACAGCCAGAGAAAATTTTGTTCATTATCCGAAATGTAATCCCGGCAGCTTCAGGGGGCTGAGGAGCTCTCTAAGAGCTCCAAGCTGCAGGAAGGGTGGGGGCTGCTGCAATCTTGGCAGCTTCTGGGGGCTCCTTTCCTCATTGCTTCCTCTTATTACCTGTAAGCAGCTTCAAAAACTTTCTCCTTCCCTTTGGCTGCAACAGCGGTGGCTTCCCTTCCAGTAGCAACAGCGCTGGGAACGTCACGTGATGAAGGGAAGCCGCCGGAGCCATCTCAGCAGTTGCTGCTGCTCCAGCAGCTTCCCTTCATTATGTGATTTCCCGGCGCTCTTGCTACTGGAAGGGAAGCCGCCGCTGTTGCAGCCACAGGGAAGGAGAAAGTTTTTGAAGCTGCTTACAGGTAATAAAAGGAAGCAATGAGGAAAAGAGCCTCCCAAAGCTGCCGGGATTGCAGCAGCCCCCACCTTTCCTGCAGCTTGGAGTAGCGAATTTATTTATCCCATTGGAAATAAAGAAAATAGATTTAATTGGTTCCCAGCGAGTTAACAGGGGCTGGGAACCAATTAAATCCATTTCCATTATTTCCTATGGGATAAATAAATTCGGTACTCGACCAAATCGGTTCTCGACCACACTTCTGGAACGAATTGTGATCGAGTACCGAGGTACCACTGTATATATATATCCCCCCCCCAATAATTCTGCAATCCTATCTGCATGAAATATCTGGAACTCCATATGTGCATGCTATTTTCATCAATTTCCTTGTTTAGCCAGGTTTCGGTAAAGCATAGAGCAGATGCGTTGTGAAAATTAGAATTGCATCTGTTTAACAGATATATTCAGCAAAAACAGATATATTCAGCAAAAACATGTAATATATATAAAAAACATATGATATATATAAAAAACTACCCAAAAACACTTGTAAGTGAATCACAAGCTTACTAACAGTCAGGAAGCAACAGGTGAAGGTAGGCAAAATCACATCAGATACCTGTACAATTAGCACAGCCCCCCCCCCCCAGGCTGTGTACTCTTACCCCTTCTCTTCTCTTTATACACCAATGACTGTATTTCAAACAATCCATCTGCTAAACTACTGAAGTTTGCAGACGATACAATACTGATTGGTCTCATTTGTGACAACAATGAAACCGTACACAGCCTTGTGCTGTGACTGGAACAATCTAGAACTGAACACACTCAAAACTGTAGAAATTGTGATAGATTTTAGGAGAACCCCTCCCATTCTACCACATCTCAAAATACTAACAACAGTCTTCTGTAATTTGAGCTATCTTCTGGAGAGTTGGCTATTCCTGCCAGTTTGGTGTCATCTGCAAATTTGATGAATTCCCCTTCTATCTCCTCAGCCAAGTCATTGATGATGTTGAAGAGTACTGGGCCTAAAACAAAGCCACTACATACTTCCCTCCATGTAGATGCAGTCCCATTAAAAACTGCATGTTGGCTGTGGTTGGTAAGCCAGTTTGGAATCTATTTGGTGGTGTTGCTGTCAAACCTATATTTTCTTACTTTAGCTAGTAGTAATTATGGTCTACTTTATCAAATGCCTTACTGAAGTCCAAGTAAATTATATCGACAGTATTCCTCTGGTCCACTAATTTTGTCACTTTCTAATTCTTGTCCTGCCCTCAGATGCTTTTCAGAAGAGTTTGACTACCTCTTCTTTGTGGCAACTCCTTAGATATTGGAACACTGCTATCATATCATCCCTAGTTCTTCTTTTCATTAAACTAAACATACCCAATTCTAGCAGCTGTCTTTTATATGTTTTAGCCTCCAGATAAAAATAATCAGATGTGACTCACAGCTTTTCTATGCTGTGAGCTACATTATATATATTAAAATATGTTTTGTGTGTGTGTTTAGTAGCCATACACAGTGATAAAATGAACAATTTTCCTCTCAGAGAGAATTGTTAATAGAAATGCTTTAGAACACAGAGATAATGGTATGTGAAAATGACCTTGAAGGCCAGGAATGAGAGCAGCAAACAGTACAGAACTGATGTAAAAGATGTCCCAGCCCACAGATGGTCGAATGGTATGGGAATTAAAGAGATTAAATATACGATAAGTAAAAATATTTTCAGTTTGCAAGATTCTGTTGATGTAAAACTTATAATAAAAATAGAGCTAGTTCTCCTGGTTATGTTTCTTGTCTGGGCTACTTTGCAAGGCTAACAACAGCATAGATAAAAATAATAATTTAATTTTTTCACCCTACTTGTACTAGTATCCTGTTTTGAACTGGAGATATATTTAAGGCAAAAGGGAGAACTGTAACTTAATTCAGGAACACTATTAAAACAATTACATAATTTTATCTGCAAGCATATTAATGTGAGAGTGCTATCAAGAAAAATAATGACAAGAGTGTAAAAAAAAACCTATTAATACAATTTTGATGTGAACCTAGACCTTATCTTTGACTGATTATTATAAAAGTCCATTGATTTTTAACTCTTTCAGACAAACTAAAATTGAAGTTTGACCTACTGAATCTATTGGAGTAGTCTTGGTGTAGGGTTTGTTTCTCTTCTTTCTTGAAGAAAATTTTCTTTGACCAACAGTTCCATCAAGAAATAGAAGGATCTATTTACTCCTTTATTTTAAAATATTTTAGAAAAATGCCCCTCACATGACAATACATAAGGATGGAGAGTAAAAGTAAATGCAGTCACATTTAATAGAAATTCACAAATCCTAAAAGGAAAAAGAAACCATGGAAATCCAGTTGCTTTATGACTCTACTAATCTACTGGATAGTTCCCAATATCATTCCCAAAATGCATTTCAGATTAGAGCTGTGGTGGTTAGAATGCAGTACTACAATTTAGGCCAAAGTTTCTTAAGTGACACATTTGTTAAGTGAGTTTTGCCCCACTTTATGGCCTTTCTTGCCATATCTGTTAAGTGAATCACTGCAGTTGATAAGCTAATAACCTGGTTATTAAGTGAATCTGCTTGTCAGAAGGTTGCAAAAGGGGATCACATGACTTTGGGACATAAGTCTGAATCAGTTGCCAACCATCTGAATTTTGATCCCATGATCATGGGGATGCTTCAAAGGTCGTGACTGTGAAAAATGGACATAACTCACCTTTTGTCATTATTGCTGAAGCTTTGAATGGTCACAAAACTATCTGTGTTGGAGGTTCATTCTGCTAACCGCCAGCAATTTGATCCTGATGGCTTAAGCTTACATCCTTTTAAAGTCAATAAAATGGGGGCTCAGATTGTTGGGTAGAGTATGGTGACTCTGTAAACTGCTTAGAAAGGGCTGTAAATCACAACGGTGCAGCATATAAGTTTAAGCACTATTGTGATTGTTATTAGTGTATTATCATAACAATGAAACAATGTGTATCCTGGCTATAATTTGGTCCGATGAAAGATTCAGTATATGTCCTAAAAGACTTATTACCGTAAAGCAAAGGGACAAATGTGAGGTAGGAACCATATTTTGTAATGGGTGGTGTTATTACATTGCATTCCAAAGTTCAGCTATTTCTCATCACCATAGAGTTCTTTAAGTGTCACAAAATATGCCAATACAATGATCAGAGATTTGACCAATGGGCCCTCCAGAAACACTTAAATAGATCAATTCCACCTCTGTTACTATACAATACATTAGCTGAATGTTCTTCATTTCATAACATTTTAGAACCAGCAAAGGAGAGAACAAATAATCTCCCCCCACTCAGATAATTGATCTATCAAGTTATGAAAATGATTGCTTTGAAAGTGTTCATTCTTTTCTTCTTCTTTTTTTTCTTTTTAAGTGAGGCAATTTTCAGCAGTATGTGTTAGTTCATGAAAGCACTTTAATCTTGAATGATTATTAATCAACCTTCAGTTCAAAGAGCTTTCTAATTCAGAATAAAAATCTATATCTTGTCTCTCCCATCCATATCAGTTACTAAAATATGAATGCCTACATTTATTAGCAATTCCAAATAAGAGCAGTTCTTTATTATTGGCCGAGGGATGGGGAGACAGTGACTCAGCTGCCATGATAACCTTGTCAACACATGTCCATTGATGAGGTTTTAATTGCATATTTTAATAAACCATGGCACTTATTCTATCGTTCATATATATGAAATGGCAAAACTGTAGTGGCATATTGGGACATGCCTGTTCATTCTAATAGCTCTTTATTGTCATTCCCCCCCTTTCTCTCTCGCACAATGACACGATTGGCACACACATACTTAAAGCAAAGCATTTTGGTGGGTAACCATGGAATCGGTTTGACCAGGGAAACCATTTTCTGTCCCCTTCTACCCCCAAACAGGGTTTCATTTGGGGAGAAGACTCGTCATTCCTCAAATGTACACACATACAATTTGTTAAATTATTATCTGGGTAACAAAACACAGCACAGTTGCTTACAGTGTTTCAGAGCAGACTGGTATAAGTCTGCAAATGATTAAAGTGAAAATTTGGGGGGGGGATTCTTATGCTTTGGAACAGATTACATTTCGAAGATGCATTCTGGTGAAATAAGAAGGCACATTTAGAACTGAAACACAAACATAGATTGTGCTGTTTTTCCTTTTGGTATATTTTTTCAAATTTGTAGAATATAGTTTATATTTTATAGTTAAACATAACAGATTTTTTAAAATAATGATCTTTTAAAGTATGACTCTCACTGTAGATCACAGCCTAAGGAAGATACATTGAGAACATACACATTTGGAAAGTCACCAACAGATTTTGGGTTAAATACCCTACTTCAGTTTTAGGGCTTTTGAAGTTTACAAACTTAATAAGCCCAGTAAATATTGAACACATATTTAAGCTATTCGGAAGGGAAACAAGTGTCATCTAGAACAAAATAGTACTTGTGGTTTGGGATATGAGTTCACAGGTTCAAGGCTACAGTCCATGCTAGCCAGGCACTAACTTCGGCATCAATCCCAGGAACTGTCGGCTACTGAGGCGCCAAGGACCAGCAGAAAGTTTCCTTAAGTGCAGGGGGGTGAACCAGCCCATGTCGGAAGACGCAGTAACAGAGTATGCAAATACTCTATTACAAGGACAGACAACCAGCGATTTCCCAGCTATTGTTGAACTATTATTCCAGAATATTTCATCACTGCTCCCCTGTGCAATATTTGAAAACCTACTGAATGTTTACCATTGTTGCATTCCATTATTTTCCATTGTTTATTCTGCAACAATTACTCAGCCTTTTGGGATCAAAGGCATGCCTATCTTTTTCATGTCTGTCTCCTTAAATCTTTCCATTTCTATATAAATGCTATGCATTTTCAGATGTTGAACAATAATAAATAATTGTATTCAATTCATTGATCCATTTATGATAATTATACTAATCCTAAGCAATTTCAGGCAGTATGTAGAAAGTGAAGAAAAAATAAGAAGCCAAAGAAACTGATATGAGATGAGAAAGAGAAATGTATATTAATGCAAACTTTAGAGCCCATTGCAGAAAATATCAACAGATATTTTCTTAAACAATTCTAGCTTCTATTTAGATCACATTCCTACACAGCTTTTAGCTCCTCAGAATATCCTGATATTTCTCCTTTTAACAAGATTTGTGCCATCTATATTTTGATTATACAAGAATTGACCACAAATAAAGTCAGATTACAATTAGTATATTGGGTGGATATGTTATTCCTTTCTTGACACAGCTTAGGTCTAAATGAAAATCTTCATTAAGACATGCTTTGCTTTACTTGACTAACATGTAAAGTTGAGTCAGGAGGAAAAAAGTATATAGAAACATTAGAAAGTACAAATCAAGAGCTTTTTTTTCAAACCTTCATGCAAACCACAAAATTATCACTATGTCTAAGAATCGGATATGTACTACAAAACCTATAAATTATTAACATGTCTGCTGCAGAAGCTTCCTTTATAAAATATTTAAAACCATGTCCAGAATTATGCATTAGTGAATGCATGAAATACATATAATTAATCACTGGCATTTTCTTTTTGTTAGCATATGTGTTGTGGTGTTTTTCCTTTAAACTCTATTTTGTCATGAAATACTCCCATGTAACCCTATATTTTGACCCCAGGATGCCAATCATGTCAGTAGGGCATAGTATAATCATGACACTCAAAACAAACTAGAAGACATGTGATTCAATTACTTTATCAATTAGCAGCAGAATCAATGATGGGAAAGAATAAAGAAAGTGATCCAGTCATCTCCAAGATTAGGTTGGGTTTCCCAGCAGGGGTACCAACTGCATAGTCTTATTTATAGTTACTAAATTAAAATACAATCTACTTTGGATGAGTTTGATTGTGTCCAATACTCAGTTTTTGAAAATGGTATTTGAAAACAACAATAAAAAGTCTGATAGGATTTTATTGGAAAAGAACTGATCATCCATCTTGTTGAGCATAAACACAACCGAGGAACAGTATGCAGAGATTTTGGAATTAAAAATGATAAATTATCAGCAGGTTAAGAGGATAGACTATCTCTTTAACCACCAAAAGGCACAATTAGCATTTAAAGCTGCTGATGCTGGAATTGATATATGTAATTCGTTTATAGCTATTGTTTATGGAAAAGGTCAGGTTATGCGTTTCCAACCAACATAATAGATGAAGAAGAACAGTACAGTACTTTTATCTCTTGTAGTCAGTATAGTTTTTGTGTCTCAAAAGTGTAATGCTTACACAAAAGAAAGGGGGAAAGTTGCTTCCAAAAATTGAATGCGCAATTTTCTCTGTAATTGACTGAAAACAATTAGCAATACTTCTGCATATAAAGGTAATATTTTCAAATGTGTGTATCCAGAATGTCTTGTCATTTATCCCTCAAAGGAATTATAATACGAGTTTCACTATTGTTATTGTTTTAAGGAGTGGATTTAATAAATCTGGCTCTACTTTGGCTAGGATAATTCCGTCTGCTTGCTTCATACAAGGTATTTAGTTGAAAATATCTATAGCCAATAAAAAACAAGGTCAAATGTTTGGTTCAGCTCAGCCAGGAATATTAAATACAAGGAATTATGAAAGAGAATTTTTTCTTAAATCTCACAACATTTAACCTTAGACAATTAAAATAAATGTGATCTAAGTTGTTTAAGCAAAGTATTGCTAAAATGACTCTGTGAAAGCAGGAATATACAGTGTTCCCTCGATTTTCGCAGGTTTGAACTTTGCGCATAGCCTATACCACGGTTTTTCAAAAAAATATTAATTAAAAAATACTTCGTGGTTTTTTTCTATACCATGGTTTTTCCCACCCAATGACATTATATGTCATCACCAAATTAATATTTTTGCAAATAAATAAAAAAATTAATTGTTAATAAATAATTATATTTATAAATATCAGAATCATTAAGTGTCTTATTCAATGGTGAGTACCAGTAATAATGGTGAGTAAATGGTTGTTAAGGGAATGGGAAATGGTAATTTAGGGGTTTAAAGTGTTAAGGGAAGGCTTGTGATACTGTTCATAACCAAAAATGGTGTATTTACTTCCGCATCTGTACTTCACTGAAATTCAACTTTCACGGGCGGTCTTGGAACGCATCCCCCGCTAAAATCGAGGGAACACTGTACTGAAGTTTATTCCCAATGAACCAACAGTTCTTATAGCAAATGCTAGGGAAAACAAAAATTACTTCCCATGTTGAGTCAATTCATTGATTCATTTTTCAATATTACACAATATTGCAAATTACTATTATGTTATTGTAAACTATGTTATTTTACAGGTTTAAATAGTTTCTTCTGACCTAGTGCTGGTTTAAATATCAGAAAGGAATTGTTCAAAAGAGGTAAAGACTAAGAGGACTTTAGCTACACATTTTTCATGTTTCATTTTGGGGCTGTATAGAATACTGATTGCTGCTCTGAAAAGAATAATGATGTGCAATGTCCAGAAATGGGATTCAAACCGGGAATTATTTTGTCCTATTGCTTTGATTTTCCCAATGAACTAGGCTTCCCTCCCCCATTCTGTCCCACCCTAAAATTGTCACCACTTGTTATTCTTTTATTTCTTCTTTCACCTTTTTTTCAGTGGTGCTGTTTTTTGTATCTTAAATTCTGTGCTAAGCTGGCTGCTGTCTTAGCCACTACTGTACTGAACTGCTGTGAGTATTGCTTGGGAAAACAAAGTCAATACTTCTTAAATGTCCTGTAGACATGTTATACATTTCCAGTAATCTATAATGATCTAAAACAATTAGCAACAGTTCCTCATTTTCCTTAATTAGGGTTATATTCTTCTGGCCAGATAATTTGTGCATTTCAAGCATTTTCACACTTAGCAACTTTAATTTGCAATTTACAAATGCATTAGTTCTTAACTGCAGGTCAATAGAAGATAGCAGTTTAGAGTATGTACATAAATAGTTAAATAGGGAGCTGGAAAGTAGCTTGAGACATGGGCAGGGAAGAATTAATGTACTCCTTTTATTATTTTTTAAGGCAAATACAATAAGAAAACAGTCTGAACCATAAATTTCTAATAAACTGAAAAGGACACCCAAATGACCCAGCACTGGCGATAAATTCCACTAATATTAAGAAGCTCTACTACGGATTTTTTAAAAATAACCCTAGGTAAAACAGATTGTTTACATTATGAAGAAATTCAATTTCAACGGCTTAGTTTAAACTAAGCAATGAACACTAACTTGGTGAACCATGAAACTCTTTTCATTCAACGATAAAAATATGGCTGCTCAGAAAAGATTAAACTTTAAGAAAGCTCTGAATACAATGATAAGGTTTTTTTTAAAAAATTCTGGGATACAGACAGCTAGATCTAGTCTAAATTCAGCAACAGACTGTAAGCAAGCAAAATTCCCTCCCAAAATAATAGACCCTGGATTTTGACATTGTCTTTCAAGAACATCCCATGATAGGTGCTTTATGGGCTCTGATTTTATGTTGCAAATTGATTCTGAAAAGTAGCAGTAATAGAACATCCACTTTACTACAGAAGAATATTGCAGGATTCTACTTTGTTTTGCATGATATTTGGTTTCTTACAGGAAGCCCTGGGGGAAATCATTCAGCAATTGGTCTCAGTTAGCAATTATACTGAGGACCTGCAGCTCACATATTATTTTCTATCTATTAATTGATCATCTGAATAGGTGCATCAATTCTATTACTAATTCTGATGCTCCCTCCCTCCCTCTCTCCCTTTATCGCTATTGTGATAACCATCATTTTATATAGACTCTGTTTATAGTGTAGTTTAAGATTAGGGCAAGAGTTTAATTTGAATCTCAAACTCATATTCCCAAACTATCTCTTGTTCATACTTTTGGACACTCTTAACAAAAATAAATTAAGACTGGGATGAGTGTTTGAGGGTGGGACAGCTGCTGTTTTTAAAAGGGGGAGGATTCAGGCAGTGTTTTCAAAGTGGTTAATGTCACAAAAGCTTGATCCTTTTGTTAGCCAGAACAAAATGAGACAGATGGCATCTTTTATTTGTAGTCGTTAAATTGCAACCTATTTTGGGTTGTACCCAGAGTGAATGTTCAGTGAAAGGCCTTCTGGAAACATCAGATTTACTCAACAATCACAGTTTCAATAAACATTCGATTTAGGTTGCAAATGGGGTTACATGGTTGGCATGGTGTCAAAGTACAGAATATTATTTTATAAAAACAAAGATATGTATGTATGTATGTATATATCAAATGTTTTTAGCTGAAATTTTAAAATTAAGGGAGACTAGGATGGTACCATTTCGGCCTTGTTCTGGCCTCATCAGCTAGCCACACCCTTCCTTACTGGGATTCGATCTGGCAGCCTCTGCCTTGTAAGGCAGAGAATTTGCAGTTGAGCCACCAGACCTTGATCCCTCCAGTAAGGAAGGGTGTGGCTAGCTGATGAGGCCAGAACAAGGCCGAAATGGTACCATCCTAGTCTCCCTTAATTTTAAAATTTCAGCTAAAAACATTTGATATATACAGAATATAGTTGTCGGCTATGAATAAATTAACTGCCTTGAAATGGTCCTGGGTTGGGCCTAGAGGCAAAAAGGAGCTGTGACGTTCCTTCAATATACCAGGATGATCCGACATAAAAAAACATATATATGTATGTATGTATGTATGTATGTATGTATGTATGTATGTATGTACATTCTCCCTATGGAAATTCTTCTGTTCTAGGTCTCCACTTTTTGTAACCGATCCTTTGCTGCATTTTAATTGGAACGGCAACATTCTATCAACAAGTTGGTCTCAATCATTATACAGATGCCAGTTCTCTTTGGAAAGCTTGCATTAAAAAGGCTCCACTCCACAAAATGAGTTGGTTTAAAATTTGTAGAGATTTGGTATATGTATATTTAAATTAAGAGAATACACCTAGCAAATCTGGATCAAAATTAGCTTCTTTTTCATATGCTCAACTTCTTATGTCATCTTTTTTTTAATGACCATGTAATCCCTTGATTCTGGTAGAGTTGGGATAATTGAATGAAGCTGAGCATTTATTGTCCTTCCTTATGTTTACAAAGAGTATGCAACAGATATTTTCATTGTGCCCTTGACAGACACAAAAACAGTTTTCCCCCGAACGCCATCACTCTGCTAAATAATTCCCTCAACACCGTCAAACTATTTACTAAGTCTGCATTACTGTTACTACTAGTTTTTCCCCATCATTCCTGTCACTCATTTCCTCCCAGTTATGGCTGTATGACTGTAACTTATTGTTCGTATCCTTAAGATTTTTAGTAATATTGTTCCTTGATTGTTTATTTGTACTCTGTGACAATCATCAAGTGTTGTACCTCATGATTCTTGTCAAATGTATCTTTTTCTTTTATGTACACTGGGAGCATATGCACCAAAGACAAATTCCTTGTGTGTGCAATCACATTTGGTCAATAAAGAATTCTATTCTATGATAAGAGAAACATCTATAGCTGTCTAGCACTGAACTCTCAAACTTCCAAGTAGGAGGCAAATGTTTTATCCTAATTTCCATGTTCAGCAAATGAACCTATTTTCTGAGATGATTTTATAGATATTTATCTTGATAAGTAGCCACTTTTACATAAACAATACTGCAGTAGAAAGAATACATATTAAGAGCCTTGGTGGTGCTGTGGTTAGAGTACAGTACTGCAAACTACTTCTGCTGATCACTGGCTGCCAGCAGTTTGGCAGATCGAATCTCAGTAGGCTCAAGGTTCATTCAATCTTCCATCCTTCCATCAGTAAAATGAGGAGTCAGATTGTTGGTGAGTAATATGCTTACTCTCTGTAAACCGCTTAGAGAGGGCTGTAAAGCACTGTGAAGTGGTATATAATTCTAAATGCTATTGCTATTAAAAATCTCATAATCACAACCCATCACTTGCCCTTCTATATCCATCCATCCTACTTCCCAGGTAGCAGCCAGGATACTGCCAGGTACAATCCAACTTATTCAACTTCTATTTCACAACTTGGACTCCAGTGTCCTAACAGGAAACTATTGGATTATGCTATCGCTTTTTAACTTTTTTTAAAATCAGGTATATTAAAATGGAAATGGGAATTAAATGTCTGTAAAACCATGTTTACTTCTATCTTTAAATATCTTTTTCTATAAAACAAATCATACTGTGGAATTTGGCTAGTTGGCTGTTGATTTTCAATGTCACTATTTTTTTAATGTATATGGGTGGTGGAATTTAAGGCAAAAATAATTGTAGACAAGTGAAGTAATCATGTAAATTATATTACCTCTCTATGTAGAGAGGTTTCTACTAACACAGAGTGTAATTAGGCTTAGTAGAAAGGTTTGGTATTAACATTTATTAGAAACTCTTTCTCAAAGTCCTACATATTTTAACTCCCTGCAGAAATCATGAAGAAAACATTGCAAATATATTAAAAGCAGTTAGGAAAAGAGTGAGATAATATCCGTCATCATATAAAAGTGGTATTTTACTCAATCAGATAGGGGTGGGTGGAGAAACCTCATCAAATTCTAAACATGGTTGAAAATAGACTTCCAAATATATGCAACAGCCTAAGATCAATAAGCACTACACCATCTAAAGCTGTCACATAAAACTGCACTTCCCTCATACCGAAACCAGATTTTCTATATAAATTACCATGAACATCATCAACTCAGGCACATTTGTACTAAGCACAGATTTATTTCTGAGCTAGTTATCCAATACTAACATGACAAAGCTAATAAATTAAGACAGTTTTATGGGAATTCCAACCTGAAAGATGAAGTTTATATCAAGTAATAAAAGCATTAAAATCATATTTGACTTGGTTAATCTAAAAACATGAATTTCATCTTATCTTTGGATGTATACCCTTTTTAATATATCACAGAAGCGAATAGGCTTATGAGTATTTTGGTTGATCATTTAAAAACAAATGCAGAAAACCTGTACAAGTAATATACAAAGGGAAAACAATTATATTAAGATGCAGTGCTATGATTTATTGGTATGAGAAAAATGATAAGATTTGTATGACCAAAATAAGAGCTCTTCATTTTCATTTTTTACTAAATTATCATATATCAAACCATTTTTGCTTATGCACATATAAAATTAAGACAAGCAAAATATTTACACTTCTGAACAAATATGTTCAAGAGATTCTCACTTTCATGCCACAGGAGTCTAACAAAATGAGTGGTCAATAATGCGTCTAACTACTACTAAAACCAATGAAAAATATGCAATTCTTATCACAGACTTGCAATTGAAGAAGTACCCATATGTACCAACCTCTCAAAATGCAATTATAATCTACCAGGCAGAATTTTAAAATATCTGCTGTGTTTGATCAATTTATGATTGGCAATATCAATAACCTAAGTACAGTGGTACCTCTACCTAAGAATGCCTCTACTTAAGAACTTTTCTAGATAAGAACCGGGTGTTCAAGATTTTTTTGCCTCTACTTAAGAACCATTTTCTACTTAAGAACCTGAGCCCGGAAAAATATCCCAGGAAATTTGAGAGAGGCACGAAGACCCGGCCAGTTTCCTGCCATTCTCCCTTTAATCCCAGCCATCTCAGGCTTTTCTGCCACAGGAGCCTTTCGGTGGTGCTTAAGGAGGCTTTGGCAGCTTAAGGAGGCTTCGGTGTTTGGAGAAGGAATAAACCACTTTGTTGTGGTGACTCCCTCGCGCTACCTCCCATACATCCTGCGCAAGGTTGCCTCCTGGAGCATCTGGGCACAGAAAGGCAAAAGGGGGCGCTTCACTCTGCCCAAACTGAGGAGTCACCACAGTAAAGGAAAGGTGCCGGCTGCGAGCGAGAGGAGAGGGGAGCCCTTCAGCCGCCTTTTGGTCAAAGAAGTCCGCCTGGGTTTTTCTCTCTTGCGCAGTGAATGGGAGGCAGCCATTTTAAGCCTTAAAGTTTTGGATTTTTTTTATTCCCCTTACCTCACCCTCTTCCTTCAGCAGCGACTGTCCTCCTCCTCTTCTTCCTCCTCCTCCCCTTACCCAAATTCTGAGCTTTTATTTCTTTCCTAATGGGTTTGCATGTATTATTTGCTTTTACATTGATTCCTATGGGAAAAATTGCTTTCTACTTACAAACCTTTCTACTTAAGAACCTGATAACGGAACAAATTAAGTTCTTAAGTAGTGGTACCACTGAATTATGATCAATGATCAGTAAATGACTGTCAATTGAGCTTTTGACTCAAGGCCCGGGGGCTGAATCCAGCCCAAGGGGTAATTAGATCTGGCCCATGACTCTGCCCTGAAAACACCAGTCCATGGTGCCTCTGCTAGTGAAAACAGAGCTTGGGGGAGCAGCAGAATAGACTATACTAGAATAGAATAGAATTTTTTTTATTGGCCAAGTGTGATTGGACACACAAGGAATTTGTCTTGGTGCATATGCTCTCAGTATACATAAAAGAAAAAGATACATTTGTCAAGAATCATGTGGTACAACACTTAATGATTGTCATAGGGGTCAAATAAGCAATGAAGAAACAATCAATATTAATAAAAATAAAAAGCTTAGAAAACTCCCTTGCTTCCACAAGTATCACGTGCACTGCATAGATCACTGACTATCCGGAAATTCCACTTCCCCAATTTGCCGCCAAGCCGTCCTGGTTTCGGCTAACCAGGAGAACGTTGTCTAAGCCAGTGTTTCCCATCCTTGGCAACTTGAAGATATCTGGACTTCAACTCCCAGAATTCCCCAGTCAGCATTCACTGGCTGGGGAATTCTGGGAGTTGAAGTCCAAATATCTTCAAGTTTCCAAGGTTGGGAAACACTGGTCCAAGCCACAGGGGTATCCTTTCAGCTGGTTACATGGTGAGGGGCAATGGGCAAGACGCTGCTTGCAACAGCCACTTTTGTGTGGTGGTTATAAATACAAAGCAAAGAATAGTGTGATTTCCTCTTATGAATTTGAATTTTCTTTAAAGGAGAGAGAGAGAGAGAGAGAGAGAGAGAGAGAGAGAGAGAGAGAGCAAAGCCTTCTCAATTAGGGTTCTTAAAATAAGACCAGGTTTGTGTTGTCAATTAAAAAAAAAGAAAGAGAAAACTCTATATTTGGCCAAATACACTTGGCTGTGGTATAATTTCAGTTTTTCAACACAAATCAAGTTCTTGGCTCCATCTGACCCCAATGTGTGTTGAATGCTGGAGGCTTCAACTAGCTGGAGTCATTTAGCCTTATGCAACCTGTGCTTCCCTGTGGATTAAAGTGAATCGACTCCGTTCCCCTGGCAGAATAGTAAAAAGTAAAAGTAACCTCCCCAGTCTGATTTTAGCTCCTTTCTTATATAGGGTATTGAATACAGTAATGTAAATAATATTAACCTCAGCCCCCTCCCTCCCACTGTATCAGCCAGCCCTCCCTAGCTCTATTTTCATTGGCAGAGGGTTGCAAGAAGCTGTTCATCTGAAAATGGAGCTCAGGAGCCCATTTTCACTGGCAGAGTGTGTGGGCCACCATAGGTGCCACCTAAATATGTGACATCGAACTAGCTATGCCACCTTGGCCAGGCCTCCCCTGCCTCCTCTCCAAGGCCAAACACAATCCCAATGTGGCCATCAATGAAATCAAGTTTGACAACCCTGTTCTAACTTTTCCAAGCTATATTTCTGGAGCACAAAATAGATGACAAAACCAGATTTGAATTTCCTAAATTTCCACAGTGCAATATTTACACTGTGGCATTAGCAGCTGCTTATGAAATAGGAAAAACGTCCTGAGAACTGGCCCAGAATTAATTTTTTTGATCTTTCACACCTACTAAAGAAAATTCCCAATTCACAGAAAATTCCTTCACCGATTGCTGAGATGTTTTGCTAGTCACAGGAGTCTCAAGACACTTGTTAAAAATTAAGATGAAAACAACAATTCATCGTTTTTCTTGATAAGGATATTTCTCTTAGGAAGCAAGACAAATTGGTTCCAAGTTTTTTAATTGCGCGCAGCTAATTCCATGAAGTAAATGATTGTATGAAACGAGGAAGGAATCCATTTTCCATGAATAAAAGGGTGATTCATTGTTGGAAATAGTTTAATCGAAGTCTGATTTTTTTTTCTTACTTGAATGTCGAGGGATTCAGTTATACATCATAACAAAAAGAATTTGGCCACTTGCTTATGCTGCAATTTGCCCCAGGACCTTCTGGTAAAGCAGGATAAAAATCCCTTTAAGTACCTTAACCTCACCCTGCTCACCAGTACCTCAAATATCAGTTCAAAGGAGGAGGGACTGAAAAAAATGGTACCTAGCTATGGATAAGAAGATAATGTGCATTGCTAATTGTGCATCTTTTTTAATCGAAAGAGTTAAGGCGTCTTAAGCCTCTGGCAAAGAACAGACATCTTGGACAATTTCCATTTTTATTCTACACACAGGTTTCATTGATCCAGTTCTGTCAATGTTTGTTTGCTTTTGCAGCTTCCTAGGCTTTTCACATCTGCACAGAACTCTTGTAGGAATTGCCAAAGAGTGAGCATGTCAATACGTCTTCTCCTTCCATTTACAGAAACCTCTGGTAAATCACATGATTCTGCTGTCTGTTAATAGAATATCTCTCTTTTGATAAATATAACAATATATCTGCTTTGGGTAGCTTACTGACCATATGTTACCTCACTTTGTGCCCTAGAGCATTGTGAGACTTGGAAACAAAATGACTGATTTTGAATGAGCTGTAGAGTTTTGTTATTTATTTCAAGACATAAATAAATCTCCCCATCCATAAATCATCCTAAATTCTCCACAAAAGATCACTTATTCTGGCTCTGTCCTCACTGTGATGCCATTGCATCATGTTTGCATCACTTTTGGTCTTGAATTACAAACATAAACACAAATACACACTTTAGGCTAGCTAGCTATGAGCAAGCCTGTATGACAGGATTACAAAGCAATGAGTGAAAACTAATCGAGGAGAGAAGCAACTTAGAACTAAGGAGAAATTTCCTGACAATTAGAACAATTAATCCATGGAACAGTTTGTCTCCATAAGTTCTGAATGTTCCAACACTGGAAGTTTTAAAGATGTTGGATAACCATTTGTCTGAAGTAGTGTAGGGTTTCTTAAGCAGGGTTGGACTAGAAGACCTCCAAGGTCCCTTCCAACTCTGTTATTCTATTCTGTTCTATTCTGTTCTATTCCGTTCTATTCCATTATTCCATCCCACTTCATTCCATTCCACTCCATTCCTGACCATTGTACTCCACTCCACTCTATGTTGTGGGTTAGGAATAGAAGAGCCAACTGAATGGTCTTGGGTAAATAGTTCTCTCTCAACGCTATACTAGGAAGTGAAAAAAATGTGTATCAACTCATATTGTACCTACCATTCTGGATAAGCATGTAGTTAACATCTACAACTTTTAATATATTGATATAGCCTGATTTTATGACTGTGTAGATGGATGCATAAGATTGTAGCCCCAATATGCACCACACCTGTCAGTGTATAAAGACAAGAAATTGGAAGATTGCTGTTCTTTTTCATTCCTCTGATCAGTTTTCACAAGTTGAGAAAAGATGAATTGGCTGCAAATAAAAAGAATAGGCTAGAATATTTAAGGTGGTTCATATTGAAACTATTCCATGACACCATATCCATATTTTAATCATGAACAATAGCTTGTATTGGGATTTACATGTTATACATACAGTGGTATCTCTACCTACAAACGCCTCACCTTACGAACTTTTCTAGATAAGAACCAGGTGTTCAAGATTTTTTTGCCTCTTCTCAAGAACCATTTTCCACTTACAAACCCGAGCCTCCGAAACTGTAACCAGAAAAGGCAGGGAGAAACCTCCATGGGGCGTCTCTGGGAATTTCCTGGGAGGAAACAGGGCCGAAAAGGTGAGGAGAAGCCTCCATGGGGCCTCTGTAGGAATCTTCTGGGTGGAAACAGGGTCTCCGTCCTCCCTGTGGTTTCCCCAATTGTACGCATTATTTGCTTTTACATTGATTCCTATGGGAAAATTGCTTCTTACAAACTTTTCTACTTAAGAACCTGGCCATGGAATGAATTAAGTTCGTAAGTAGAGGTACCACTGAATTTCCCAAGCCATTATCAGTGTATAATAGGATGGTGGTATAAAATAAAGTTCATTACTATTACTATTACTACTATTATTATCATCATCATGGGACACCAATTCCCAGTTTGGGTAAGAATTTATAATTAAATCAGGGCTGTCAAACTCCTGCCCCATGAGCTGAATGAGTTATGTGCTGGCCATGTCCACAACCAGTTTAGCAAAGGGGGAGGGGGAGAGTCTCAATAAATCATATGATACTGCCATGATGACTTGAGTTTGACATCACTGCATTAAATTAACCCAAATTTTCTACCTGGCAAAATATAAAGGGAAAAATAATTACCAAGAAATTGGATCAAGAAACTGAAGCAATTGAGTTTGAAATGCAACTCATTCTTCAAAGATCCCCCAACCCAAATAATATAGGGGCTGCAATCTTTCAGACTCATATTTTCTGCCAGTATCCTAAATAAATTTTTATAGTATCTGACTAAACAATTTTTAAAAGGTCAATAAAAGGCAACACTTTCTTCTTTAAAGAAGCTATGAAAAATATCCTGCCAATTGTGCCAAGTAATAAAAAGCTTTATTCTGTATGGGACAATAAGTTACTAGGGAAGAAAAAAACCCTAGTAAAAATGGACACTGCTCTTCAGATAATTAAAGTGCTTTAGACCACTAGCCAATTGATTTTCTTCTTGTAAAGGTAGCTCAATTGAAATGTTCAGAATAAATCATGTGTTAAAATTATCTTCTGAAGTAAGAGCTGAGTGCATATTGATTAATAATTATTTGCACTAACAGACTCAACTAAGGCAATACCATCAATTATTCTAAAAATCTTCAAGATCAATCACAATGGAATCAAAGTTAAAAGTTTTGTGGCATTTCTAGGGAATTTCATAGGTACAACTCAGAGTGACAACCATTGATATCTGAGGTCTTAAAGGCAATTTAAGTTCCTGATTCCGAAGTCAGAAATGTAATTTTGCAGAGTCATGTGCTGAAAGACTTCCAGTGCATAGATACTAGCCAATATGCTGCAGGAGTTAAGACCTTGGTCTAATATGTATGGGTGCCAGATATGTGGTGTCACTTTGCAGTCACATGATATTTCACACCATTTTTCCCTCTTCACAGAGCTGGGCTGGGTGTGGCCTATAGGTGACACATCCAGCCTTCAGGCTGCCAGTTTGACACCCATGGTCAACAATGACCTCTTGACGACTTTTGGACTTCAACTCCCAGAATTCCATGCATCAGCCTAGTGGAGGAAGACATAAGTTCCAATCTATCTCTAGTCACAAAAGCTCTTTGGGTCATTCATTATCTCCCTTCCAACTAACTTACAGGGAATACCACGATTTACAGTACACCTAGAAAGATACTTTGCATTGGCATCCTTCAGCCTTGAAAGACCATGGAATCATGCTCTGGATTCCCCAGAGCATGAAGCTTGGGTAGAAAGATATAAGCACATAAAAATAATATTAATAGTAAATTAATAGCAGAGAAAAGTAGGATCCTACACCTAGGTAAGAAAAGCATAAAAAACACATACAAACTGGGCAAAAACACTCTCAACAGCAGTGAATGTGAGAGAGATCTTGGAGTCTTAGTGGACAACAAACTAAACATGAGCCAACAATGTGCAGTGGCAGCTAGAAAAGCCAACACAATATTGAGCTGCATAAACAGAGGAATACACTCCAAGAGAAGGGAGGTGCTTATACCATTTTATAACACCCTAGTTAGACTACACCTAGAGTACTGCACTCAGTTTTGGGCACCACACTACAAAAGAGACATTGATACTCTAGAAAAAGTGCAGAAGAGAGCAACCAGAATGATAAAGGGACTAGAAACTAAAACATACAAGGAAAGGTTGCAGGAACTGAGCATGGATAGTCTAGCAAAGAGAAGGTCCAGGGGGGATAGGATAGCAGTCTTCAAATACTTGAGAGGCTGCTGCAGGGAGGGGTGTGTGTCACATTATTTTCCAAAACACCAGCGAATCAGACAAGGAGCAACTATTGGAAGCTGTCCAAGGAGAGATTCAACCTGGAAATAAGGAGGAAGTTTCTGACGGTGACAGCGATTAACCAGTGGAAAGGCTTGCCTGTAGAGATGGTGAATGCTCCAACACTAGAGATGTTCAAGAAAAGACTGGACTGCTATTGGACTAGTGTGATGTAAGGTCTCCTGCACCAGCAGGTGGTTGGACTAGATGACCTGCAAGGTCCCTTCCAACTCTAATAATAAAATAAAAATAAATAAATATTTCTGTATGTATATTTTAAATTAAGAGATCAATACAAGATACACTTTTGAGAAATTGACACAAATGGCTAATGAAACATCATTTCAATACAAGGACAACAGTTTTTTTTTAAAAAAGATAAATACAGAAACAAATGGCCAATGCCATTAATTTGCTCAGCCAGTGCCTCCACCACACCCTGTCTGTAAAATAATGTAGAAAGGTGGTTTAGATATCAGATGAAATTATTGCTTTTTTTCTCCAGATAAGTGTTAAATGTCCACTGTATGCAGGTCAAAAGCATACAATACGGAGAGAAAACAATAAATACATTAACAGACTCCTCTATTCCATTTCATTTTATGAACAGGAAAAAGAATCTTGACATTTTGTAACTATGTTAATTTTGATGGTTATTATGAATCAGAAATCCAGGCATTTTCTTGTGTTTTAGAAAGCTGATTATGGTATCTAGGATTTTTTTTTCAAGCACATGTCGCTGTGTGAAGCTAAATGTGTGATTTTTTTTTTGAAGCCTTGGATGAAGCAACACTGTCAGACATTAGCATAAAATGTCACAAAAATTAGTGTTATTCTTTTTCTTCTTCTGATAGCATATGTTATATCTGACAAGTGTGAGCTATTTGCTCTTTTAGCTGATTGCAATATGTTCTCTGACCCTCTTTTCTCTCCCTCCCTCCCCCACCATATTGTCCAAGATTTATGAAATCCTGTAACAACAGAGGTGATTCCATGAAAAGCTACACATTTCATAGCAATGTGATTGTAAATGCGCACAATATATAAAATTAACCATTTTGATATTAAAATTATTTTAGTGAAGAGGCACAATTGTCTCTCTCTAATCACAGAAAGAAAAAAGTGACCTGTGATCATTTTTCCATGTATGGCATCTGCAATGTCCCCATGGTCAGATGATCAAAATTCAGATGCTTGGCACGTGACTCATATTTATGACAATTGCAGTGTTTTGGAGTGATGTATTCCCCTTTCGCAATATTCAGACAAGCAAAGTTAATAGGGAAGCCAGATTCACTTTATAACCATATTATTGTTGTGGCCCACTAGAAACAAAGAAGACTGACGGCAGAAAAAGACCTCATGATCCATCTAGTCTGCCCTTATACTATTTTCTGTATTTTATCTTAGGATGGATATACGTTTATCCCAGGCATATTTAAATTCAGTTACTGTGGATTTACCAACCACGTCTGCTGGAAGTTTGTTCCAAGGATCTACTACTCTTTCAGTAAAATAATATTTTCTCACGTTGCTTTTGAGCTTTCCCCCAACTAACTTCAGATTGTGTCCCCTTCTTCTTGTGTTCACTTTCCTATTAAAAACACTTCCCTCCTGGACCTTATTTAACCCTTTAACATATTTAAATGTTTCGATCATGTCCCCCCTTTTCCTTCTGTCCCCCAGACTATACAGATTGAGTTCATTAAGTCTTTCCTGATACGTTTTATGCTTAATACCTTCCACCATTCTTGTAGCCCGTCTTTGGACCCGTTCAATTTTGTCAATATCTTTTTGTGGGTGAGGTCTCCAGAACTGAACACAGTATTCTAAATGTGGTCTCACCAGCACTCTATATAGCGGGATCATAATCTCCCTCTTCCTGCTTGTTATACCTCTAGCTATGCAGCCAAGCATCCTACTTGCTTTCCCTACCACCTGACTGCACTAGCAGCCTGTGCTGCTGGTAGCTGATTCTGACAGTGCAGAGGCTGATGTGGTGATGTGCCAGCAGCCCGTGTAGCTGGCCCTGGGTCAGACAGTGAGGAGAGGCTAGAGGGGACTTGGTGCCAGAGGCCAATTCAGCCAGGGCCTTCAGAACTTCCAAAAAGCTCCCATCATTGATGAGGAAAAAGAGGAAGAATCGATTCTCAATCCACAGGCACACGGAGCTGCCAAAAGGCAGGAATAGTTCTTCAGGAGTAAGTCTCCTCGGGAGTAAGATTTAGGGCTAATTGGCCACTGCCCTATCCTATTTAAGGGATGATCATTAAGGAAGCAATTTGCAGGAAACAACATTCGTTCATATTCCTTCACGTCTTGATCCAGAAATGTTTGATTGGCCCTGTTCTTTCTCTTGGCATTTTTCCTGCAAATTGCTTTTGGGCATTTTGCCAACCACCATAAGATTGCTGTTATCTGCAAGCCTTTTTTCTCAGAATTGAGTTATTATTTTGTAGACTCATGTTGACTGTTAATGAAGAAAGACTGCTTTAAACTGTATTTATGTTTGACAGCTACTAAAAAAGCTCATTAGTAGTCCTTAATTAGTAAACTAAGGTTTGTACAGACTTTGTGTGTTCTGCGTTTTTTGTGATGCATAGCTGAGGCAGAACTGTTACTAACGTAACAACTGTAGCATTTCACTTAAAACTGTGGCAAGTAAGTTGTAAAATGAGACATAATTTATTAAGAAATGTTTCACTTATCAACACAAATGTGGGGCCAAATTGTTAATAAGTTGAAGACTATCTGTAAAATATTTTCAGTGTTTTGTTCCTACAGCTACAATCCAATATCCCAGTATCAGCACAACTTTCTTGTGACTGACTTTAACTAGTGTGATAGGAAACATAAACATGTCCTAACATTTCCAATCTATTCTCTTGTTATTATCAATCATAGCAGTGTAAAACTATTTTTCTTCTTAGGAAGAAAAACAGAAGTCTATCCTCATGGCAATAAAGATCTAACCATCATCTCAGCAGTCTATCAATTTCTAAAGGAAGAAAGAAGTTTATCAAACTTGGACAACACAGAAAATGCAGGAGGAAGCAGTTCTTTGTGTTATATCATTATCACACAAATGTCAAGACTTATGTACTCTACATGTTTGGACCCCAAACCTAATGGCAGACCTATGGCCCATGTGCCACAGATCACACCAAGGAGCCACATCTGCTGGCATGCAAGCCACTGCCCTAACTCAGCTGATTTTCAACTCCTGTGAAGGCTCTTGGAGGTATGTTTGGTCCTCTGGGGATGAGGACATTTTCACCTTGTCTAGACTCAAAGAAAGCCTGGGGAGGATGAAAAATGGGCCCACTGAGCCCACCAGAAGTTGGGTAATAGGAAAAGGGAGATTGTCTGTGCATGTTTGGGGGCAGGGAAGCATTGGGGTGCCATGCACGTAAGTGTAGGGAGGGGGGAGCATGTTGGTTGACATTGAATTGTGCTTTTGGCAAGAGATGAAAGAGGTTGTCACATATCATTTTGGTATGACCATGGTTCGCTACAGATGTTGGCATTTGAGCCTGGACATTTCTTCTTTGTGTACTAATAAAGATGATCTGACAGAAATGATTGGTGTATGTGTGTGTGTGTGCGTATGTGTGTGTGTTGAGAGACGAAACTCTAATCTATAAATATCAATAAGGAAACAAATTGTTTAAAGCACAGAAGCAAACATTTATCTATAATCTAATTCTTTCAAGACAGGCATCTCATTTAACTCCTTACATTTCTTTACATGATTGCTTTAATAAGTAGCATATTCTTCTCACACTGTTTTAATATTTCGCATTTTTTCACTTCTAAGCGTTCTGCTGGCAAGGCTGCTTATCTACACTTTATCTGCACATCATTTGCAAGAAATGTTTAAAAAAGGCTAAGAAAGCTGTACTATTTACCCAATTCTGTTGGCAAACTTTAAATAGATATCTTAAACAAATAAGTAATTTCTATGCAATTCATCAGTTTTGCTTATATGCTGTACTTACATGTCTCCTAGAAATATTTACATCCAGAGAACTCAAAAGTCTTCTTTTTTTAAAAAACAACAACAACCCAACACATATGTAATGTAAAGAAAAAAGCAAATAATGATAATTATTGGCTGAGATGAGATAACAAATTTTCTTTTTAATCAAGAAAAGCAAAATTGATTTATTTGTTTTTCTGGAGTGTTATGCAAATATATTGAAGTGTATTGATTAGTGAATATTTGAATGAAATATTCCAAAATCAATATCACTGCATGGTTTTCTCCTATAACATTTTGTTGCCATCATGGAAGCCATGTCAGCTAAATGAAGAGGAGATCCACCATGTTCCTTGATATTCACTGTACATCCAAGTACACAAAACCTATTTAAACTTATATACTGCTTACATGTTCCTTATGCTTTCTGTGGAATTCAGTTGTTCTCTAATATACCAAAATGATGTTGACTGAATCATTATGAATAATTTGCAATTTATTCAGGACAAAATTAATTTAATTTAATGTATTGCATTTCTATGCCACCCAACTCCTGAAGGACTTTGGGCTCTAGGTGTTGCTTCTAGCGCTTCATCTCTTGGAGCTCCTCGGTAAATCAGGGAACTTTCCTAGATCCATCATTGTGGAGAGGTTGTAAAGGTGCAATCCTTATCAATCCTTATATCATTCCATTCCTCAAAGTGCTATGTCTTCCATGCAACATCTTCTGCAATGCTTAAGTATCAAGTATCACTTTTTTGATAAGTCTACCAAAAAAACCCAAAACAAAACAAGAAGCCTAAAACCTTTGAGTCAAAGGCAATGAGTCTTCCAGGCATCAGTTCATTCCTTATTGTAAACTATTAACACAGATTGAGATCATTGTGATCTCAAGGACCATCTGAATCTATTATTGTCAGCTCTCCTTTTAGTTGGCTGATTTTTCTAACAGTTTTCTATCTCAGCTGAGACTTTTATTTGCTCCTACTAAAACTGGCTTGGTGCCTAATTAATTGCCCATGAGCAGATGCAGGCCTTCCATTCAAGGACTGAGGCCAGCAGAATACAGTGGTACCTCTACTTAAGAACGCCTTTTCTTAAGAACCATTTTCTACTTAAGAACCCAAACCCAGAAAAATTTCCCAGGAAATTTGAGAGCAGCATGAAGTCCCGGCCAGTTTCCTGCCATTCCCCCTGGGTTTCTCTCTCTGGCGCAGTGTATGGGAGGCAGCCTTGCGCCGGGTGTATGGGATACAGGTGCTTCTCCTTGCTACTTCAGAGTCCCTCTTTTTTTTTAAGCCTTAAGCCTTGCCCATGTTGTTTTGCCATTTGATTGATTGACTGTGTGCCTGTTTTTTATATATATTGGGACTGTTTTATGAATTTATGAATTTTAAATTGTAATTAGATTGGTGGGCATTGGATTTGTTATTGTGTACTGTTTTTTATTATTGCTGTGAGCCGCCCCGAGTTTGCGGAGAGGGGCGGCATATAAATCCAATAAATCTAATCTTGGAATTTTTTTTATTCCCCTCACCTCACCTTCTTTCTTTGGCAGCGACTGTCCTTTTCCTCTTCTTCTTCCTCCTCCTCCCACCCAAATTGAGAGCTTTTATTTCTTTCCTAATGGGTTTGCATGCATTATTTGCTTTTACATTGATTCCTATGGGAAAAATTGCTTCTACTTACAAACTTTTCTATTTAAGAACCTGGTCATGGAACAAATTAAGTTCTTAAGTAGAGGTACCTCTGTATTCCATTAATCAAAAGTGTGTGGGGGGGGAGGTGGGACAAAGCACCATTGGCTTATTCTGCCCCCTCCATACTGCACCAGCTAGTCTTCCGTAAGGGCCCCCCCATCTCTTTTTTAGCAAAATGGGTTTTTTGTGTGTTTTGAGTAGGTGAGACCTAATGGGATTGAGTGAAAGTCACCTCCAAAATGACAGTTCTGCTAGTGGGAGCGTTCATGAGTACAATTTGGGAATTGTTCCCCCCTCCATGATAACAAACACTGAACTTTTCATTGTTCTATCTTCTATGCTTCCTGCTTTTCCATAGAGACTTCCTTCATTTATCTACCTTCCCTTTTATAGTTTTCCCCCCCACAAGTCTCACTTCCCTGAATAAGATTGCATATTTTAATCTGTTGGAGTGCAGCTGCAGATGTCAGAAAATGTGGGCATTGCCTAGATAGTACCAGACCAAGTCAAACAGGGACAGCTCAGAATAAATGCTTCCATTACTATTTCAAGAAAAAAACCAGGAAGTCAAAACAGATGGTACATTAGAGGTGCAGTTTCTTACTTCGAACCACAAAAGCCACAGATATTTTTTTTTTTGCTGAAACAGACATTTTCTCTACTTGACCATAATTATACCTTAAAAAAAACAGCAAAGAAGATAGTTCTTTCCATTCCATTATATTCCACCTGCAGAAAAATTCTTGAAATATAATGGATCAACTCTGTATGGATTTAATAATCACAAGCAGTTTAATCATAAACGAAAATTCCTTGCAGAGAGCAGCTAGTTTGCCATTTTAAACTCTTCCTTAACATCCTTAGAAAGTTGGTTTCTATGCACGTTGAAAATGCTAATATATGGATAATTTTTTTTAAAAAAGTAGCTGATAGTAAATGCTTAGTTTATAAGTGCTAAAATTAATGTTAACTTCTAAATAGGAGGTCTCCAAATGGGGACGCTAGCCTAGGCGATCTGCTCTCCTAAAAAATACCAATGCTTTCCATCTCAAAATTGTTGTGACAATTAGTAACATAAAACATAGGAATGGTATTTACATGGTGTTGTGGTTCAGCCTGAGGCTGCTCAGGGACCGGCTGTGTCTCTGCTGGCTCCATGCCTGGAGGAGGATGACAGCGAAGAGGAGGTGGCTGAGCAGTCGGACGGGGGAGAGGACAGTCAGGAATGGGACGAAGGAGAACAGCATGAGAGCCCCGGGGGGGGGGGCCTCTCCCCAGCCAGTAGTTTGGAGTCATTAGGTGATGAAGCACAAGCCGTCATTGACCTGCGACAGAGATGTTCAGATCAAAGAAAGGAGCAATTAAAGAAGTATTATCAGCACTGACTGAGGAACAGCTGGGCTTGGGTGTGGTCCTCCTTAGCAGGGTTTAAAAGGCAGGCAAGCCCTTGAAGCCATGTGGAGTGTTATCAGTTGGAGTTACGGTGACCTGCTTTGTTCTTGACGTCTCTGTTCCTGGCTTGTGGCCCAGCAGTTTGGAAGACCCGTGGGAGGTGTAGGTCTGCTATCTACAGCCTCGTCTTGGCAGCAAGAATCCTGTATTGCTGCATGGACTTTTGCCTTCGTGGATATATTTGAAGATACAGCGTTTTCCTGTTTATAAGGACATTTTCTGTTACCTGTGTTTTTCTTGAATTTTATAAACTGCCTTTGCCTTTTACCGGTGTGTCTGGCTTCTCTTTTTGGGTTGGTCTTGGCTTCCGGAGTGATCCAGACAGAACACATGGTAGTCCCTTATGTCATATATTTTGTATCCTAATGTCACCCAAAATCTTTGGAGATCTTGATATATCTTCAGAGTGGTTAACATTAATGACAACTATCTTCAGAACTATTCTTTATTATTCATCTTGCCCTTTCCCTAAAGAATTCATTGTAGATTGGTTATGTGAGAAAGATTAGGATGTGAAATGACTGATCAATTAGCTGATGAGTTTCATAGTTTAAATAAGGATCTCCCTCCATTCTTGAACATGAAAAACTATGGCTAAATACAGAGCAAGCAATGACATTTACAATCCAATTTATGAACTGGAACATAACTTAGGCATTTTGAGACCATCAAAATACATCCTTCATTAGCTTCATAAAACAATATGTCTACTGATCTTTCAATAAATTGAATGAAATGGTAAAAGCAACTAATAAATTCAGCTTCTTTCTACACCTCCAATATATTTTCAATTAACTGCCATTGAATAGGAATAATGCAAAGTTTATTTCTTCTTACACCTATGCATTAAAAAAGACTGGGAGGTTATTAATTTTCATAATCATACTAAAGGGTACCAATGAAACTTTTCTGTGACTCAAGGGAAAAGTCGCTTAGTAATTAAGCAAAATTATTGTACCTGTATCATTCTAACAAATGCCAAGGGTAATTTGAGTCTAGGAAAAAAGCAGTAAAAAAGGAAGCATAATGCCATTAACACATTAGGAATGAACCACACAGCTAGTCCTTGACTTAATACAGGGCAAGCAGTGACAATTGGCTACAAATTTCTGTTGCCAAGCAAGACAATTGTTAAGTGAATTTTGTTGCATTTTTACAAACTTTCTTGCCATAGTTGTTAAGTTAGCAACCTAACTATTAAATGAATCTGGCTTTCCTGTTGATTTTGCTTGTTGGAAGATTATAAGAGAGAGGATCATATCATTCTGGGACACTGTAATGTCATAAATGAGTCCATTGTCAAATGTCTGAATTTTGACCATGTGACTTATTTATTTATTTATTTTATTTATTGGATTTGTATGCCGCCCCTCTCCGTAGACTCGGGGCGGCTAACAACAGTAATAAAAACAGCATATAACAATCCAATAGTAAAACAGTTAAAAACCCTTATTATAAAACCAAACATACATACAGACATACCATGCATAAAATTGTAAAGGCCTAGGGGGAAAGAGTATCTCATTTCCCCCATGCCTGGTGGCAGAGGTGGGTTTTAAGAAGCTTACGAAAGGCAAGGAGGGTGGGGGAAATTCTAATCTCTGGGGGGAGTTGGTTCCAGAGGGCCAGGGCCGCCACAGAGAAGGCTCTTCTCCTTGGTCCCGCCAAGCAACATTGTTTATTTGATGGGACCCGGAGAAGACCCACTCGGTGGGACCTAATTGGTCGCTGGGATTCGTGCAGCAGAAGGCGGTCCCTGAGATAATCTGGTCCAGTGCCATGAAGGGCTTTATAGGTCATAACCAACACTTTGAATTGTGACCGGAAACTGATCGGCAACCAATGCAGACTGCGGAGTGCTGGTGTAACATGGGCATATTTGGGAAAGCCCATGATTGCTCTCGCAGCTGCATTCTGCATGACCTGAAGTTTCCGAACACTTTTCAAAGGTAGCCCCATGTAGAGAGCATTATAGTAGTCGAGCCTCGAGGTGATGAGGGCATGGGACTTGGGATGCAGCAATGGTTGTAAATATGTAAAACTGCTCATAAGGTGTTTCTTTTTAGTGCTGTGGCTACTGAAGGAGGAGGCCTAATTGATTTTTAAACTACATTTAAGTTGTATTTTGATATCTGGGGCAAAGAGATGGCCTTTCAGAATTTTCCTCTAGTGTAAGAATAACTTGTAAATCTAACATAAAATGCACCTGGAGTTGGGTGAGGGTATCTTTTCCTACTCTAGCAACAGAAGGAAAATAGCAAGTGGATAACACCTGCAGCAAATAATATATGTAGTAGTAGTAGTAGTAGTAGTAGTAGTAGTAGTAGTAGTAGTAATAATAATAATAATAATAATAATAATGCTAACAAATATCATATCAATGTAAGTCCCTATTACTCTTGAATGGTAAATTAGCCAGCAAATTGATTCCTTCAATTCCTGTGCACCCCCCTCTTTTTACTAGAGAAATCGTTAGACATTTTGTCTATAAATTGTGTTTTATTTGCTCAAGGGCGGGGGTAAATCAGACTCTTATCTCCATATAATATGCATACCTTGTTTGTGCATCAGATAGAAACAGTTTGGGGTAATCTGTACCCTTTGAACATCGTAACTTGGGTGTGCATAAATATCATGTGCAAAAGGAGTATTCCTAATGAGACAGTTAAAACATTTGGCATTTTTCAAACACTTAATTCCTTGCTTGTAATCTGTTCCTTTATCATGTCTAATTCACACAACAATCAAGTGGGACACAACTTCCATCACATAGTCTGGAATTTATTGCAATTTGCACATGTTCTAGTTTAGGGATCATAATCTCTTGTCAGTAGAATATTTTGGATAGAGCAGTCACAACTGTTCTCAAATGCTTTACAAGTTTGAAATATTTTATTTTAAGGATGGTTTCGTCCATATGTGAAGGACACACTTAAAATTGTAAATAGATTTCTGTGACAGAATGCTCATTTCTGATTTTTTTTTAAAAAAAACCATTTCATTAAATATCCAATCAACATACGATCATTAATAATTTAGGCTCATCGGTATCCATAAGTACAAAATAAGAAGGGGTAACTGAATAGGAAATTAAATGGTTTCTCAGAATACAATAATTATATGTATGTACATATGTATGTATTATGAATGTACGTACAAAGATACATACATACATACATACAAACAAACAAACATATGTATGTATACATTATATATATGCCGCCACTATGCCGCCCCTCTCCAAGGACATATAATATACAATATACAATATCTTGGATCCAATTAATTAATTAAAAATCTAAAACCCAAAGAACCATAAAAACAATCATTTCATTCTCTCAACATTCTCTCAACTCATTCATTGGCCAGGGGGCAAGAATCTAATTGCCCCAAGCCTGGTGACATAAGTGAGCAGAGTGGGGGCAGTACAAATCTCCGGGAGGAGCTTATTCCAGAGGGCAGGGGCCCCCACAGAGAAGGCTCTAGGTCCCGCCAAACGACATTGTCTAGCTGACAGAACTTGGAGAAGGCCGACTGTGTGACCTGACCGGTTGCTGGGATTCATGTGTCAGAAGGCGGTCTCGCAGGTATTCTAGTTCCATGCTATGTAGGACCTTATAGGTCATAACCAACACTTTGAATTGAGTCTGTAAACCAATTGGCAGCCAATGCAGACCACAGAGTGTTGGATAGATATGCACATGTCTAGGCAAGCCCATAACTGCTCACGTGGCTGCATTTTACACAATTTGTAGTTTCCGGATGCTTTTCAAAGGTAGCCCCATATAGAGAACATTGCAATAGTCAAACATCAAGGTGATTAGGGCATGAGTGACCATGAGCAGAGACTCCTATCTAGGTAGGGCTGCAACTGGTGCACCAGGCGAACCTGGGCAAATGCCCACCTCGACACAGCCGAAAAATAATGTCCTAAGGTGAGTTGTGAATTGAGGAGGATGCCCAAGTTGCGGACCCTCTCTGAGTGGGTCAATGATCCCCCCCCCGGGTGATGGATGGAATTGTCCTTGGGAGGCAGTACCCACAGCCACTCCATCTTCTCAGGGTTACATTTATTATATATATATATTATATATACATATATATATCTTTATTATGCACATTAACAAGCAAGGTACTTCCACTTCACAACTTCTATTGATTTTTGAAAGCTTCTATTGCCATTTGCAAAGGAATTGTCATGAAACTTTAAATGCAGGCCAGACATTTATTGTTGCATGTGGAGCACCAACAATATATTTGGCACGCCATAGTCTGTGGAGTACATTTACATGTACTCAAATACTAATGCTTAGCATTAAGATGCAATTACTATTATTAATCTTAGTAATCAACTGACATATTGCCTGGACTTGGCCTATTACTTTTTGCTTTTGGAAGACTGCCACAGGGGCCTTTGGATATTCTGGCTCAAAAAACCCTGCTCTGGTTCAAAACAAAAGTTGAAAGCAAAAATAAACTATATCTCATCAGGAGAAGAAGTAGAGGAGATTCTTTCTTTCTTTCTTTCTTTCTTTCTTTCTTTTCCCTCTCTCTCTTTTTTCTACCTCCCACCCTCCCTTCTCTTCCTCCTCTTTCTCTCCCTTCCTCCCTCTTATTGTTTTCCTAATATTAAATTGGACAAGTTATTTTAAGTATTTCCAAAAGTTTCAAAATTTCAAAAAAGAAGAACATTTGGCAGAAATTTTCATGGATAGCTGCAGTTATCTGGACATTCATTTAGTATCCAAGCAGTATACAGTAGAACCCCGACTTACGAGACTAATTGGTTCCGGAAGGAGGCTCGTAAGTCGGAACGCTCGTATGACGAAACATTGTTTCCCATAGGAAACAATGTAAAGTCAATTAATCCGTGCAACAACAACAAAAACCGCTGCCGCCGAATGCGGAAGTTAGCGTTTGGCTTCAGGAGACAGCTGCGAAGCGGTGCGGGTGTTTTAAAACGTCACAGCCAGCCTGGGGGGCTCGGGGGCTTCCCCCCGAGCCCCCCAGGCCGGCTGTGACATTTTAAAACACGCGCGCCACTTCGTAGCTGTCTCCTGAAGCCAAACGCTAACTTCCGTGTTCGGCTTCAGGAGACAGCTGCGAAGCGGCGCGGGTGTTTTAAAACGTCGCTCCCCTCCCAGCTCTTATCTCGAGTAGCTCGTAAGTAGAGCTGCTCGTATGTCGAGGTTCCACTGTATTGAATTATCTTTCAACTCCCCAGTTCTGCTATTCCTGATCTTCTATGCTTCATTTAAATTTTAGAGGAGGATGTAATAAAGGAACTCCCATGTCCCCCTCCACCCCCTCCATCCCCCAAACTGGGAAGTGAGGGGGCAAGAGAAGCGTCACAGTTTCAAAAGATTAAGACCACAAAACAAACTCAATGGTAACAGCCTTCTCTATCACCTTCAGTAATAAGAGCACAAAACACCTGCAAGAGTGAGATTAAAAAAGAAATTCTCAAGCATTCTGAGAATAAGATCAAAAATAGAAGCTTGCTCTGAAAAGAAAGCTTTCGACAAATTGTAAGGCAATTTTCTACACTGTACTTTTTCAACTGTGTTTTTCTCTTTTTGTTATATCTAACAGGTAAAGAAGTATAATTGATGAACCCAGTTGTGAACTCTAAATGCCTTTTTATCCTGGATAAATCCTTGAAATAAGTTAAGATCTTAAGAAAACTTTGCATAAAAGTTGTACTCCCACAAAACATAAAGGCTTCACAACACATTTCAGTTCTAATCTATACAATCCATGTTTTTCAGTACTTGCAACAAACAGCAAAGAAGCAGGCCATCAGCTGAGTCATGGCTTGTAAACATTCTCATTCTTTCCTCTCAACAACCATCAAAGACCATCACTATTAAAATCATTGCTGCTTACTTATTTATCTCGAATTTCTAAAATTTGATATACTTTTACATATCTGCAATGAATAACAAATTAAATATTCAGATATGAAATAAATAGGCTATTGCTATGCAAACCTTCAGTATTTTGTTTAGGTATTTACATTTCTAAATACTACATTTAAATTATTTATTACTAACAATAAAATAATAATGCATTTATTACTGATATATTATTACATTTAAGTATTTTAATTTACAATTCAACCTCCTTAAGATAATATGAAGAATTATGGATAAAGCCAATTATTTTGCAAACATTTAGGATAATACAGCAGTATTTGGAAAAGCGTTCTTGGAAAAATCTCAAAATAAGGTGTTGTGTGAACTCCTACTCTTCTCTGCTCTAATTTATTCAACAGAAAAGAGCTGTTAAGATTTGTAAACAGGCTGGTAAAGAGCTAGAAACTAAAAGGTTGGGTTTTTTAATATTGAACAAAATAACAAGAATAAAGTTGATGGCAACAAAAAGGAAGAGAAAAAGAAACTTGCTTCAAATTAGGGCAAATCAGAAACCATGCTTCATGCATCTTTCTCATCCAAAAAACATGTTGTGTCTTTCACAATAATCAATACAATATTCTGAGATGGAGGTATATCCATTACATTTGGGGGTGGCACCAGTCTGAAGCTTGATGTTGGCCGTCCATTAGGAACCGGGGCATGTAAGCGGTGTCTAAGTGTACACACAAACTTCCTTTGTGAAAGCAACACCCACGTGTGCATAAATCTCATCTCCCTCCCAGCCGCCATCACTGTTCTGGCAAATGGGAAACGTTGAGGACCTGTTACATTACACTGTATGAATAACAACAACCTTTTGTTGCTGAGGTAGAACATCTAGCCTGTGTATATTTGTGGTACATATTGGAAAAAGGGATATCAGTTTCTATAACCCAGGAAAAATATGAAAGAGATTATCTTGACAAAGGTTTGATATATTATACCTTGGGAAATGGAAGAGAAATTCTCCATCAGCTTCCTATTGATACCACTTTTCTAAAATTAATTATTTCTGCATTCTGTTTTAACATATAATTATTACATATTTTTCAACAATACTTTGTTAAACCTAAATTCTCTTTTTATCTAGGGGACAAAGCATTTATTGGCATTAATATGAATTATCATAGTAGATTTTCCTATCCAAATCTATTTCTAGTATCAAGAGAGTGTCTTGGTTGGTATCTTTCCAAGAAATCCATTTATGCTTACCACAATTAAAACCTTCCTTTTCAATTGGCTGGATTCAAATTTAATGATATGCTCATATTTAAAGTAGATCTGCTAAAAGCAATGAGATTTTTTTAACATTTATTTTTATTTCTTAAATATACAGGCTGCCCCTCTCCTGACGGCCTCAGGGCGGATTCAGGTTCATTCAATATTTTGAGTCTAAACAAATGAGATTCAGTTTCAAATTAGAAACCAAAAGTCATGGCTTAATGCATTTTTCACCAAATGTGTTTCATATAAAGTATATTGCACTATTCTAATACAATGTTGAGGAGGCATAAGCAGCGTTGGGCTACTAGATGGAACACTAAATTGCGATCACCGCTGCGGCATGGTGCACGGAGCAGCAGGTGTGTCCATGATTTGGCAAGTTTCTTTTGCTTCCGCGCATGCCAAAACACGAGCGCACCGGCGGCTCCGTGCGCAATTTTGCTTCTTCCACAGGTGCAGAAGCAAAATAGCGCTGGTCACGCAAGCAAAATTGCGCACGGAGCCGCCGGTGCGCTCGTGTTTTGGCATGCGCGGAAGCAAAAGAAACTTGCCAAATCATGGACACACCTGCTGCTCCGTGCACCATTTTGCTACTTCCACAGGTGTAGAAGCAAAATCGTGCTGGCCCCACGAGCACTTACATGCCGCAGCGGTGATCGCAATTTAGTGTTCCATCTAGTAGCCCAACGCTGCTTATGCCTCCTCAACATTGTATTAGAATAGTGCAATATACTTTATATGAAACACATTTGGTGAAAAATGCATTAAGCCATGACTTTTGGTTTCTAATTTGAAACTGAATCTCATTTGTTGTTGTTATTATTATTATTATTATTATTATTATTATTTATTAAATTTGTATGCTGCCCCTTTCCATAGACTTGGGGTGGCTCACAACACAATAAAACAGTTCATGACAAATCTAATAATTTACAATTTAAAATATTAAAAAACCCATTATTTAAGCAAACATACATACAAGTATACCATACATAAATTGTATAGGCCCAGGGGAGATGTCTCAGTTCCCCCATGCCTGATGACAAAGGTGGGTTTTAAGGAGTTTACGAAAAGCAAGAAGGGTAGGGGCAGTTCTAATCTCTGGGGGAGCTGGTTCCAGAGAGTAGGGGCTGCCACAGAGAAGGCTCTTCCCCTGGGGCCCACCAACCGGCATTGTTTAGTTGACGGGACCCAGAGAAGGCCCACTCTGTGGGACCTAATCGGTCGCTGGGATTCGTGCGGCAGGAGGCGGTCTGGGAGATATTCTGGTCCAATGCCATGAAGGGCTTTAAAGGTCATAACCAACACTTTGAATTGTGACCGGAAATTGATCGGCAACCAATGCAAACTGTGGAGTGTTGGTGTAACATGGCATACCTGGGGAAGCCCATGACTGCTCTCGCAGCTGCATTCTGCATGATCTGGAGTTTCCGAACACTTTTCAAAGGTAGCCCCATGTAGAGATGTTAATGTTGCCAGGGCACACAAGGTACAACCCAAGAAGTGCAGAATAGATCAGTAAAATCTGCCCTGCCATAAATCTCAATCTGCAAACGAGTCTAGAAGGATACTGAATTCACAGACCTTCATCTGACACAATATTCCACTCAGGATTATGATCAGAATGGAGAGTTTCTGAATTAATGTCATTTTTGGTGGCAATCAAGAAGAACACCATGGTTATGGTACTGAATTTTAGTGAAACACTCTGCCATTTTATTCGATTTTAGCTATGATTTATGCTGGTCTCTTCAATGAAGACAGTGATAATAACTTCAATATTAAAATCAGTTCATCTGAACAAGGAAAGTTTTACCTAGGATAGCCACGTTCAACATATCTTTTCTCTGCAGTGATTTCTTTAGTTTGACTCTAGAAGTCAAGCTGAACTATTCAATGCAATTCAATTCAATTTATTAGATTTGTAGGCCGCCCCTCTCTGAAGACTCGGGGTGGCTCACAACAAAAGGAAGTCCCATTCCACGGCAAAAAATATCAATCCATTGGCAAATGCACTTTCAATCCTTTGATATAAATTCAGACTGAACTGTAATTAGACTTACAAAAGTCCTGATTATCTCTAATTCTACTTATTTTAACTGTGATTGCTTTAAATGTGATTAAATCTGAATTTTGCCTAGAATTTTTATAAGCATGAGACCAAGTAAGAAAATAATGCAGTTCATTTATAAAACATGTGTTTCATTTCTACATTGTAAAACCTTTAGTTCTTTATTATATATGAAGAAGATCACATAAAGGTCAAAAAAACTATAAACCATATATATAAACCATATTTAGCATACAAGAAAGGAAAGAGCAGTATAAAAATATTGCAATTTTAAAGACGATCAGAACCCAATAAAAAGCCACAGCCTTAAATTACATGAATTTATCATTAAATATTAAAATTTCTAAGCTCAGGAGTAGTTTATGATTTTTCCCCCCTAAAAGGAAGCCTTTACTTGTTTCTTTCCTAGTTAATAAGGTTGAGTAAATACAGATTCCTGGGAAATTAGCACTGTATACTCCTATAAATCAAAGATGCGCAATATATGAAATTCCAGCTGTGGTTGAATTACCATCTACACCTAGCTCTGCAGTTCACACAGTTCTATTATTGCAAGTAGTCCTTGACTTAACACCACAATGGAGACCAGAATCCCTATTGCTAAGCAAGGTAGTTATTAAATGAGTTGTGCCCAATTTTATGAATTTTTTGCCAAGGATTATTAAGAAAATCACTGCTGTTGTTTTAAGCAAGAATCGTGTGTTACTAAGCAAATATGGTTTCCTACATGCCTTTGTTTGTCATAAACTGGTTGGGAAAGTTGCAAATAGTGATCACATGATTCAGAGATTCTGCAACCACCGTAACATATGCCAGATGCTGTTGAGCAAATGATTTTTGATCATGTGGTTTGGGGGAATGCTGTGTCAGTGGTTAAGAGCAAGGATTAGTCATAAATAATTTTAGTACTATTGTACCTTTGAATGGCCTTCAAAGGAATATTATAAGTTGAGGGCTACCTGTATTGTTTTATTTGCAATGGTTACATTGTTATCTGTTTGTTTATTTTTTGGCTTGTAAACCAACCAGAATATCCAAAGAAAGCACACACACATATATAATAAATAAATAAATAAATAGAATTAGATGATGAATTTTGAACGTTTTGACTGAAGGCAGTTCCTATAACCTCTTTGATTCTGAAAAAGAACAGGATTTTTTCCCTCTCCTTTGTTGAAATAATTACATTGCATCTAATCACTTCTACGGCAGTTGAATGTCGTTTACCACCTTACTTTTATTTTTCACTCACAATAAAATGAATTGCAATAATATAGTGTGAATATATATCCAAAATTTAGAAGCCACAAGGGTCAAATTTAGAAAAGCAATTGAACAAATTGTTGCTAATATTATAGTGTCTATTATTCAAACACATTGTAGTTTATGATGAGTACATACTCCAAATTTGAATTACATTACTATTTAAATGCAAAGTTAACTAATATTCCTCATGAATAGTTGAGTAGCATATAACAAAAGGATTTGGGAGTGATCTTTAATGCTTGCTTTATATTGGAAATAGCTGGATTTTATTTATTTATATATGTAGATTTTTAAGGTAGATGCAAAATAAACTGAAATGCAACTGTATTTGCTAGCTGCACAAATCTCTGCCCCCCCTCCCCCATAATTTAGTCTGTATCTTGAAAAGCAAGAAATTATTCTATCCTATTTTTTTATTGGTGGGGGGGGGGAGCTGTCTCTTCTTTTAATAGCTCAAACTGCCTACTAAGAAGATTCAAGAGCTTCTTACTTTCACCAAAGTCAGACATGATTAATGGCAAAACATATGAGATTAATTCTACCTGGTGTTAATCCCTTCCATCCTGATTGAATTCCTTGATTAAATGCATATGGAAAATTAAGGCAGAAAGATGTCAGGAAACCCCTTAAGATTTGACTACACTTTACAACAGATATTTTCAGAAGCAAAATGTGGAAAGGTAAAAAAATAGTATTTTCGGAGATTTATACAAAGCTATTAGAAACATTACTATTTGAAATCATTAAATGGTATGACAACCAGGCACAACGCATTTCTGTCAATAATGCAAAGGACAAAAATCCTACAATACAAGGTTAAACCCAGGAAAAGGTAGAAAGAAAAATTTTAGCTGACAGTTAACATTATTAAACCCCTCCAATTTAGACATTCTATACACAAAAAAGGCAATAAAACCAATTAGCTTCTCATTAAAAGATAACTCCGTTCTCAGAAGCTGTATTAATAAAATGTCAAATTATATATTTAAACATACAGATAAAGCTCTTGTCAGCTAATCAGTCTCGCAACAGGTCAACCTTGTTTGTTTTGAATGTGGTAAGAACATAATTACAGTGAAAGTATTTTTTAAATAAAATATGTTATCAACACCATATTTAACTACAAAAGCATAGATCAGACTAGCTGCATAATTCTTGAATAGTATACATATATACATAAATGGACATACAATTCTATCTATATTACTTCTTTGCTTTAATTTATATGAATGCCTATTGTATTATTTATAAAGCCCTACATGGCATCGGACCAGAATATCTCCGGGATCGTCTACTGCCGCACAAATCCCGGAGGCTGATAAGGTCCTACAGAGTTGGCCCTCTCCCGGTTCCATTGACTAAACATGTCATCTGGCGGGCCCCAGGGGAAGAGCCTTCTCTGTGGCAGCCCCGGCCCTCTGGAACCAACTCCCCCCAGAGATCAGAATTGCCCCCACCCTCCTTGCCTTTCGTAAATTGCTCAAGACCCACCTATATAGCCAGGCATGGGGGAATTGAGACATCTCCCCCGGGCTTATATAGTTTATGTATGTTGTGCTTGTGTTGTATGATTTTTAAATGACGGGTTTTTAGATAATTTTTTAATATTAGATTTGTTGCATTGTATGCTGCTGTTGTTACTGTTGTGAGCCGCCCGAGTCTGTGGAGAGGGGCGGCATACAAATCTAATAAATAATAATAAAATAATAATAAATAATATTTCTTTCAATTTTCCAAATATAAACCCTCAATAACCTGGTGATCAGTAGATGTATTGTACTTTTAATTCCATCAGCCAGTATGGCTATTAGGCTTGACAGTCAGAATGATGGAAGCCATATTTGTTGAATACCAATTTATTGAATGCTTCTTTATCACATCAGTCAGGTTTTTAATAGCATATTTCTTTGGGCAATGAAAATACATGGTCAAAATTCTGAGTGCATTGCGTATAACCTCAGTTTGTGTTTCTCATTTTTTTCTGAAATGTATTACATTTCAGAGAAACAGAAATACTTGCTACTTATAAGTGATTATATATAGCACTAAGAGCAAAAACTTTGAGAATGCTTGCGTTACCAAGAAGAATTTTCTCAGCCTAACTAAACTTTAAAACTAAAGTATAAAGATGACTAAGAAAAGAAAAATGGATTATTCAAAATGGTAGCATTTCAAGCATTTACTTCAAGCATTTGTTACAGAAAATGTTGTTAAAACATTCCATTTTAACTCCCCTTGGGCTGGCTAAGGATTAGAACGTTTTATTACACTGCTAAGACAGCATTAGATTAACATAACCTTCAGTAAAGCTAAGACAGCAATGTCTTTGGAGATTCTCAGTCATCCTGGTCATGTTTATCCCAAAAGTGCCTTTTCTAAAAAAACAACTGGGGTTTGTTTTTCAGAGCTAAAAAAGGTTCTTGCTTTCCTTGACTGTGAAACATATTCAAATAAAAATTGAAGTCCAGTTTTTGCTTTAAAAAAGCACTTTTGAGATAAGACATCATTGGAAGATGCAGATTTTTGCCCATTCTAAATCGTATCTAATCTACAAAATTATATACTTAATAGTGAGTTAGAGTGGATAGTTAGCTGTTTGATGGTAGATTCCATAATTGGTTATCATTAAACTTGCTGGCTAGTGGAAAATGCTTATTTGGTTGAACAATATCTGGAAGAGTATCTGTTATTCAGTTTTAACTTATGGTATGGAAGAAAGGTACAAAAGTAAAATCAATGAAGGAAGGTTTTCATAGAATGCAATATTTATAGGTCAGGGTTGAACTGTGGGCAATCAAGAAATAAACAATATTTCAATCAAAGGATTATCAATGCAGACAAACAAGCTAACAGGTAAAAAATAGCCTAATCAAAGAACTACTAAGAATACTCCCAACGATACTCACAGAGCAAGTCATATAAAATGAGAGCAAACCCCGCCTTTAGCACTGATGATATTACCAACTTTGGTATTGAAATGTTTTCAAGAAAAGAACCAAATTCAGAGACTCCACAATTTAAAGAAGCCATTATTTACAACTAGATTCATTTAATTATTTCCAATAAATCTTTTCATTTACCAATCATTATCATAACCCACTAAACTTTCTATTATTCTTGTATTTACAAAAATGAATCAAGGATTCTAGTCTATCAATAATTGTCTCATTTATCAGACAGCACTCTGGTTATTTCCACTTGTAATAACAATAGGAATAAAAAGCCAATGTGAGAGGACATTATTCTAACATTTTCTAATAAGTGTAATGAAAAATGCCTTTGACTTTTTTCAAAATTATCCAGAGCTAGTCTTTAACTCTCGCTATTCACTAGAAGAACATTATTACTTGCTCAATTAAGTGAATCATCCCATATCTTATTAATTCCAGTGACACAAATGTTGCATTTATATGTATTAAAGAGGAAGAAGTATTAATAGATAGTGATTTCCTTTTCATCTGAAATATAAGGAATATTTTTAGAATTTTTCTGCTTTTACGCACACATATACTAACACATATTTCTATAAATAATACTTTTTCTATCATGGTAACTATCTTATTTATTTTATTCATTTATTTTTATTTATTTTATTTGTCAATTACGTATTTGTAATATGCATAGATATAACATTGTTTATATACCTAAGATGGCTACTGATAAGAAGGAATAATTGGAAAGGGATGGCATGCACGCTGATGCACTTATGCACGCCCCTTATTGACCTCTTAGGAATTTGGTGAAGTGAACAGTGGTCAGTCTAAGGGTAAAATTTCAGAAGTTTAGTAACAAAACCACAGAGTCAGATAGTGAGTTCCAGGCATTAACCACTCTGTTGCTAAAGTCGTATTTTCTACAGTCAAGTTCACTTTAAGTTTCTATTTGTTGTGTGCTTGTGTATTGTTGTAGTTGAAATTGAAGTAGCCATTGACAGGTAGGTCATTGTAGCAGATAATTTTATGAGCTATGCTTAGGAGATGCCAAAGGTGACGTATTTCTAAGCTTTCTAAACCCAGGATTTCAAGTATTCTGTTGCAAGTAGAGGAATGAAGGGTTCTTCTAATAAAGTATCTCTGGACACTTTCTAATGTATTTATGTCCGATATTTGGTGTGGGTTCCATACAGATGAGTTATATTCAAGTACATACACAGTACTACAGAATTACTCAAACGAAACAGTAAAAAATCAAGCACAAGTACTGGGCTATCAGGCACCTGAAGAGGCAAAGGAGGATACAAACAATTGATCATTGTTGGGGGAAAGATCAAAGGCAACATGAGAAAGTATTATTTTACTGAAAGAGTAGTAGATCCTTGGAACAAACTTCCAGCAGACGTGGTTGGTAAATCCACAGTAACCGAATTTAAACATGCCTGGGATAAACATATATCCATTGTAAGATAAAATACAGGAAATAGTATAAGGGCAGACTAGATGGACCATGGGGTCTTTTTCTGCCGTCAGTCTTCTATGTTTCTATGTTTCTATGTTTCTATCATATTGGGTGGGCAGGGAAGGACAACCTAAAGATTTAATGCAGGTAGTCCTGGACCACAATTGAGCCAAAAATTTATTTTGCTAAGTGAAACAATTGGTAAGTGAGTTTTTCTCCATTTTACGATCTTTCTTGCCACAGTTGTTAAGTGAATATACTTGTTAAACTAATGACATGGTTGTTTAATGAATCTGAACCCAGACAATGCAACTGTCATAAATACGAATCAAATGCCAAGTGCCTGAATTTTGATCACGTGATCACGAGGATGCTGTAATGGTTAAGTGTGAAAAACAGTGATAAGTCAGTTTTTTCTATTACTTTTTTCTGTGCTATTGTAACTTTGAATAGTCACTAAAGGAACTGTTGTTAATCAAGGACCAGCTGTATTTGTATTTACCTTCACTGGAAAGGAAGAAATTACAAATGAGAAATCTGAAGACAAGGGAAAATACATATTGACAGAAATGTGCTAGCACCAGCTGTTCGCTTAGTGGGCCCAGTTATGAGCCATTTAATAAAGCAAAACCCATCACCATGTAACTGATTAAGGTCTTGTCAATTTCAGGATGCAATGCAATCAGCAGGAGAATATTAATCAAGAATGAAGGCCACAAAACTAGCTTGTTAACTTTCATTTAATATTATTAGGCAAGTGCATTATTGTGTTTGTTCAAAATTATAATAGCAATACACAAATTGTTTTTTTTGATAGGTCCTCAGAATTTAGGTCACCGCAACATTGAGTCTCAGGAGAATGGATGGATGGATGGATGGATGGATGAATGAATGAATGAATGAATGAATAAATATTCCTGTGGTCACATGATGATGATTTCCAATCTTTTCTGCTGGCTTTCCAGCAGCAAACTCAATAGGGAAACAGGAAAAAGTTGGAAGCTATGGTCATATGAGGTCCTCATTTTATGATCTACATAGTCCTATAGTTCAGGAATTGCCATCACTAAGTGGCACCATCACTTGATGTTGTGCTTTATGACTGCACCTCTTAACAACAGTAATTCTGACATCTATTGCTGTCATAAGCCAAGGACTACTATCATGAGTACTCAAAGATAGTCATATCCTATTTTTGCCAGACATCATGTAACACTAACTAGACAAGGGGTAAATTAATGTTCAGAACAAAATAGAACAGAACAAAAGGGGTGTTGGACCTACTTCATACGATCTTTCTCATAGGGTGAGGCTAGCATCCAAGGATGAGATGACACCACCATATAACAATCAGGACTGCATCTGAAATCTATAAATTTGATATCCTGTGCCTAGATTCTCCCTCTTTTGTGTGAAGGACAGAGTCAGACTCTGTGCGCAGCTCTCAGAATAAATATGAGAACAATCTCATACCAAGCAAGGGCAACAAACCAGCCAGTTAAAAATACCCACAAGGGAGGTACTTGGAGGCTAGCTCCACCCTAAAAGAAAGGGCATAACAGGTAGATCCAATGCCCCTTCTCGCTAGTAGGTGAAGCTAGCCTTCAAGGTTGGGACATACCAAAGCCTACTGTCCCTAGGGAAGGCACCTACAAATTGAGGCCTTCTAGTCCAACCCCTTGCTTGGGCAGGAAAATCTGTAGCAACCTTTCAGACAAAGGATTATCCAATCTCTTCTTTAAAACTTCCAGTGTTGGAGCATTCACAACTTCTGTAGGCAAGTTGATTCATTATTCTGTCAGTAAATTTCTTCTTAGTTCTGGGCTATCCTCTTCCACCCAATTCCTCCTTGACCTGCCTTCAGCTGTTTTTGAATAATAGATTGACTAACTCTTCTTTGTGGCAACCCCTAGCCTTTATTTCATTAAAATTCCAGCAACTGTTCTTTACATGTTTTTTACTCCAGTGCCTAATTATCTTGGTTGCTCTTCTCTGCACTCTTTCTAGAGTCTCTACATCTTTTTTACACTGTGGTAACCAAAACTGGATGCAGAGTTCAGAAATATCTCATTCAACCAACAAGGCCATGTGCAAAGTAATTAAATATTGACCCATAGAAAATAAATATACGTGGTCCCATATTAAAGTTTGTGATCACTATGAAAAACTGCACTGTGAGGTTTAATGTCAATACATAACATTCTAACTTATTTTAGGGAAAAAATAATGTTCACTATGAAAAATATAGAAAATAATATCACAATACATTTATTAGAAAAAATTGTTGCAAGTACCAATAAGTCACTTTTCTTTCTTACTCTTCTTCCATGTATTCTACCAAATATTATATCCAATATTTTGAAAAAGATTGAAAGGAACTCTGGAACTTATATCAGCACAATTCTGCTGCTCAGTAAAACAACTTCATCCTTTTCCAGGCTTCTACCGTACATTGCTATTTTATAAGCATCACATTAATACTGTGGCTACTTGAATGACTGATTAGAAAATGTAATACTCCTGTCCCCAGCATATCTACATCTTCCATCGGTATCTGTTTGAGTCTCTGCTTCTGCAGATGTTATGCCTTTTAAAGGTTTATTCTAATTTTAAAAATCAAATGGGAAGCTGTGAGGTTTTATCTTAACTGTATCTCTCTGTACTACTAACTTACTTCTGTAATTGATGCTTGGGGAGACCATTTTCATGTACCACCAGAACACAATGTTATTGTTTACAGCAATTTTAGTCCTGAACCCTGATCAATAAGACATGTCAGCAGTAACCTGCTTAATCTAATTCTTCCTATTGCATCTTAAAGCAGAGAGCTTGCACTTTTACTGAAAAAGTCCCCACTGACAGGAAATGGTTTGGAAAGTTTACTCTCCAGTTGATGGTGATAGACTTATCCTCCAGTCTTTGGACTGTTTATTCAGCAGAATGGCCATTCTAAATGTTTTATGAATGGCACTAATGTAAACAAGGCAATTGCAAGTATCTCTGAATATAAAAGCCATCAAGGGCAATTGGTTTGGCAACAGAACTGGGAGTTTTAAAACTACCAAGCAGTTCTGCATCAGAGTAAATTGCATTTATACAGATGTACCTAGCTAAAATAAACTGCAAAGACTGTAACAGTTCATCCCTCCCTTCCTCTTTGTTCTGCTAAATTATTCCTCTTTGTAAATACTTTTCTTGGACAACTTATATTTAACTGCCATCAGCTTTTAAATCAAATATCAACACAGGCCCAGTCTGTATTGAATAAATTCTATAGAAGAAACATTACCTAATACTTTCGAGGGGGAAATGTGTTTAAATGGGTTTCTGAAGTTATTATTAATATTCTGAAGTTAAGAAAAATCATGTTTGCGTGACTTTGATGTTTATCCTACATAGATTTCTTGCCAAGCAAACCTAACACGAGAAAAATTTCATTTCTATTCCTAATATTCACTTTTTCTGCTAAATATTTACAGAATAATGAACGGGGACAGTAGGAATAGTAAAATTCTTTCTTATAAGAGCAAGTAAATATCTACAATATATGACTGATCATTTTACAATTGTTTGCTTTTGTAATGGCTGAAAAGTAACTCTTATACGGTCACTCTCCATTTGGGCAGTCATGTGGCTGGATTTCAGGAAATTGGAAACATTTCTGAAGTTTTGCCAAATGGCCTACAATCTTTTGACTGCCATTTGCAATTTTCTCTGCCAGTTTGCCCAGAAAGTCAATGTGCATTTGGCTTGGAAGGTAGCTAGTAGGAAGGATAGAGAATCCAGAAAAGGATTTTCTCTCCTTTCCGTGCACGGAGGGAAAAATCTACTGTGCGCTGGTGGAAATGCCATTAACGTGCCAACCTTCTGAGCCTTTCAGAAGGCTGGCATTAGGGGAGGAGAAAATAGTAGAGAACGCCAGTCTTTTGAACCTTACAGAATGTTTTTGCCAGATTTGAGATTTATTCCTCCAGCACACTGAAGAGATTTTCTCTTTTATCTTAAGGCCTCTGGACAGATTTTATTTATTTAATTGGATTTGTATGCCGCCCCTCTCCAAGGACTCGGGGCGTCTCAAAGCATGTACAAAAACAGAACAATAATATGAATCCAGTTAATAATATGTTAAAACAATCATTAAAATTCTGATTAAAAGAGAACCTATCAAAACAATCATTCAACAATCATACAGAAAACATTCGTTGGTCAGGGGGGAAGATCTAAAAACCCCAAGCTTGGCAGCAAATATGAGTTTTTAAACTCTTTTGGAAGGCGAGGTGGGTGGGGGCAATGCAAATCTCCAGGGGGAGATGATTCCAGAGGGCCCCCCATAGAGAAGGTTCTTCCCATAGGTCCCACCAACCAACATTGTTTGGTTGACGGGACCATAAGCAGACCAACTCTGTGGGACCTCACCGGTCGCTGGGATTCGTGCGGCAGAAAGAGATCTCGGAGAAAGTTTGGTCCTATGCCATGTAGGGCTTTATAGGTTATAACCAACACTTTGAATTGTGCCCGGAAACAGACTGGTAGCCAATGCAGTCCACAGAGTGATGGTGATATGGGCATTTCTTGGAAGGCCCAAGATTGCTCGCGCGGCTGCATTTTGGATGAGCTGAAGTTTCCGAACACTCTTCAAAGGTACCCGAACCTCGAGGTGATAAGAGCATGAGTGACTCTGAGCAAAGACTCCCTATCCAAGTAGGGCTGCAACTGGTGCACCAGGCAGACTTGGACAAACGCCCCCCTCACCACAGCCGAGAGATGGTGATCTAAAATTAGCTGTGGATTGAGGAGGATGCCTAAGTTGCAAACCTTCTCTGAAGGGGTCAGTAACCTCCCTCCCCCAGGGTGATGGACGGACAGATGGATGTGTCCTTGGGAGGCAGTACCCACAGCCACTCTGTCTTGTCTGGATTGAGTCTGAGCCTGTTGGCACCCATCCAGACCATGACAGCTTCCAGACACCGTCACATTACTTCTACTGCTTCACTGAATGGACATGGGGTAGAGATGTACAGCTGAGTGTCATCAGCGTACTGATGGTAACTCACCCCATGCCCTTAGATGATCTCTCCCAGCAGGAAAGAGAACCAACCCCTGAGGAACCCCACAAGATACCTAGGAGTTGACCTCTGCCCCCCTGCTCACACGGATTGCGACTGGATTGCGACGAAAAAGGATGCCGCAGCAGCGCTGCAAGCAAAGGACAGTCCTTTCGCATAAAAATAAACACATTTATTTTTACATGAAAGGACCGCCCTTTGCTTGCAGCATCACTGCAGTGGCCTTTTTCATAGCAATAGCAATGTTTATTTTTAAGTGAAGACCTCCCTTTGAAGGAGCTGGGGAATCCCTCCCACAAAGAGATTCCAGGGGCAGAGCCTTGACGTCACCCACAGGTTGCTAAGGACGCCAAGCTGATCACTTCCTGGACTCCATGGAATCCAGGAAGTGATCACCTTGGCATCCTTAGCAACCTGCCGGTATCCGTGATGTCAAAGCTACGCCCCCAGAATCTCTTGGTGGGATTCCCCGTTCGGGTTCGGTTCAGATTCGGCCGAATTTTGCGTAAAGTTCGTCTGAACTTGCCGAACCCGAACACCGTTGGGTTCGCCCATCACTAATGATAGCCAATTAGAATGTGGTTGCTGTTGCTAAACTGCCTGGTCACATGACATTGCACTTTATGACTGTATTACTTAACATATTTTTATCCCAATGCACTTTATGACTGCATTACTTAACAATTTTTATCCCAACTATTCTCCTAAATTAGTTTTCATGCTTAAAGTGAGACAAGAGCTCACAGTCCCTTGATTTCTATGGCCAGCACCTTACCTACCACCAAATAGGACCTCAATTTTATTTTTATAATTTTAAAAATTAGTTTTATATTCCTTTCTGCCAGAAATATTCAATAATGGGTGTGTATGTGTGAAAACAAGACAAATCTTCAGGAAGCCAAAGCCTATAACTCAGTAGTTCACCAATGACAAAGCTGTACACAGACTCAGCTATTAAGTGTTACAATTTTTTTTCATTGAGTTTATATGACCCTCCAACTCAGAGTTGTGACTCTGAACAACTGATATAGGATTCAAATCAAAGACATACACTGACCAATACCCAATAAGAACAGAAGTGTTATTTAAATAATTTGCAATCTATACTGATGGCATCATGATTTGTATTTCTAATTGTACAATCAAAAATTAATTTTCAATTCTCTCTATTCCTATTTCAATGCATGCATTTCTGTCATTTAGCTAAGTTTAAAATATAGAGAATAATTCTAAAACATGTGGCCCTAAAAGGAATTTGAAATCAATATAGGTCAAGTTGCTTCTTTTTAATCTTCCTCGAGTCCTTCAGTTTGTTTGCAGGGGTACAAAGATGGATGGTTTTAAGATTAAATAATTCAATTTATGATTCATTTTAGTAACTAATTTTTTAACAAAAAATATTGGCTTAAAACAAATGGCAAGCATTTTAATACAATTTAAACTGAATTGTGAACACTGCCTTTCCCTTTTTGTCTTCCTCATGGCGTTTTCCCTCATTATTTGCTGCTATGTCTTTCTACAAGTTATAAATCAAGTGCAGAATCTTTTCCTTTACTAAAACACTTGATTAAAAGTTTCAGCCATAGGGAGAACTAAAGATAAAATATGTTCAGCTTTTATACACTTGAAAACTCTGACATCTCTTTTTCATCTGAATATAGGGAAGTGAATAAAGGAAGGAGTAATTTCCATCTTGGTTCATAATAAGGAAGAAGGCTTTGTTTTTAAATTATCTCTTTGAAATTTTCTAAACTATTTTTACATTTTTCAGTTAATGACATATTGCATTTGGCACATCACTTCGCATTCACCCACCTATGTTCTACCACATGAAGGTATGTTGGACAAGATGCCAGATTAAAAATTACTTTCTATAAATCCAATGAGATAATTTAGCATTCTAACCTGCAAGAAATATATTTAAAGAGTAGAAATTAACTCCATTCCTGCACTATTATCTAGTATATCTAATACTGTCATGAATTAATATTATCACTTTAAAAATTTTATGTCTTTGCTTCTTTTTCTTTTTGATTTTTTTCTTTTTATTTTTCTGATAAATGAATTTTGCAACTGCAGTTGTATGTGCTTTTAAACATAGCTAAATAATGTTTGACGAAAATATGTAAGTGGTATGGATCCCTATTTGCTAAAGCCTAAGAGAATAATAGTTGGTCTTCAGAAATGAACTAAGAGAAAGAAGATGTGTTTTTAAAAGGAACTGTTTTTAAAAGGAAAGTGAACACAAGAACAAGGGGACACAATCTGAAGTTAGTTGGGGGAAAGATCAAAAGCAACATGAGAAAATATTATTTTACTGAAAGAGTAGTAGATCCTTGGAACAAACTTCCAGCAGACGTTGCAGATAAATCCACAGTAACTGAATTTAAACATGCCTGGGATAAACATATATGCAATATGAGCCGAGGTGGTGCACCAGGTAGAGTGCTGTACTGCAGGCCACTGAAGCTGACTTGTAGATCTGAAGGTCAGCGGTTCAAATCTCATCACCGGCTCAAGGTTGACTCAGCCTTCCATCCTTCTGAGGTGGGTAAAATGAGGACCCGGATTGTGGGGGCAATAGCCTTGCTCTGTTAAAAAAGTACTATTGCTAACATGTTGTAAGCCGCCCTGAGTCTAAGGAGAAGGGCGGCATAAAAATCTAATAAACAAACAAATATCCATCCTAAGATAAAATACAGAAAATAGTATAAGGGCAGACTAGATGGACCATGAGGTCTTTTTCTGCCGTCAGACTTCTATGTTTCTATCTTTTCCTACTTGGGTAGGATGGCTGATATAAAAGTAAATACAGGCTATGTAGGATTGATAAATTATCAGACATTTAATAGATACTTGGTCCAACTTCTACCCTGGAAAAAAGTAGCCACTTTGCAATTTTTAAAGTTTAAGTGTCTTACCTCCCATTCTAAAGGAGTTATCCTTGGTCAGCTAAAATCAGCCAGACTGAAGTCCATTAAATCCTATTTTGTATTGACATTGGTTATTTAGAGACAGACATACTCCTAATTGTTTCTTGGCTTCCTATGTATCTGCCAACTTTTCCCAAACTATCTGACGATAATCTATGAACAAGTATCCTCTAATGTATAGAGTTGCTCTACAAAGTGGGCAGAGTTCCTATTAAAGAATGAAGACAGCAACTAAGCCATATGAATTCACTATAGACCTCCTCTATTTATCTATTATTCAGTTTCCTTGACATTCTTTTATAAATTATATCTTGGTTTTCGCTATGTGTATGAGTTTTTGTTTTGGTCTTGCAAAAATGTTTTTATTTAAAACCCTCACTTAACTATTAATCATTTTCAACAAGAATTGTTAGGCTGATAGTTAAGGCTGTAGGTGCCAAAATCGTTGGCTGGTCTTACAAACACTGCAACACCAGAGATTTGGAATGAATAATGGCAGTGCCAACTATCTGTACCAGAATAACACAAAGCAAAATGGTCTTCAGGACATTCTGGAAAAATAAAAGGATGGCATCAACATTAAACCTCCAAAATGTATTTTTTTTGCCACTACCACAGAAATGTATGTGATGAGTTGGTATAAACGGCATAAGAAAAATCAGGTAATTCATGGCTTTCTATATTGTCAGCTCAAAATAAATGAAAACTGAATCAAAGGGTAAACTGAATTAAATTGTAAAGAAACACATTATTTTCTGAAATGGGTGAATTCCTTTCATACAAGACCAATACATTTTATTTTATATTTTGATAAATGTTATGTCGGGCTCTCTGATAGGAGCCTCCCGAAAATTCAACGGTACAAATTTCACACACACACACACGTTTGAAAATTCAAAACAAAGTTCTTTATCACAAAATTCAAAATAAACTAAGCACTCTTTTTGTATTGCAAAGAGCACTCGTCCCAAAAAAATCTGGTAGTCTGTACAAGTCCCTTAATCAGTCCTTAATTACTTAGCTTCCAGCTGTGAAGAAACATCACAGCCCTTCTTCCACGAAGTGAAACACCCACACACTTTGCTCTGCTTTGGTTTCAAAGTCGTGAAAAATCAACAAACAAAATCCCGAGACAGCAAGGCACTCCTGAAGCACAACGATCAGATATTCTTCCACAATGGCCAAACCCACACGCTGCTATTTATATCAGCAGCACTAATTACTGGAGCCCCACCCAAACACAGGTGGCCTCTCTTATCTCCTGTAATATGCCCTCAATTGGTCTCTTGTACGCATAACTCTGCGCCTGCGTGGGTCCAAAACTTCCGCATCCGAATCAACTGAAGATAATGGAGATTGACTTCCTGGGCTGTGTGCCAAGCCCCCCTTGTTCAAGTCACTCCCACCTTCTTCTTCATCTGAGGACACTGAACTACCTGCCTCTGTCAGCAATAAAACAGGCCTATGATATGTTGAAGTTTCCCCTGCATCTACCTCCACATTCCTTGGGGCAGGAGCTGGGCCAGAGCTAACCACAACGGATAAATATGTTTTCTTATACCATTTTTTCCTGCCCAGCATTTAATTGCTTGGAGTCGAAACCACAAGTCATTTCAGACTAGTGGTTTCTGCCTGAATTTTATTTAAATTACCTAAAACACTGATTCCTAATCTTTATGTCACAAGGCAGACATAAAAGTTATACCTTCAATACTAAAGTCACTATGTTGAATAAATTTAACAATCTTTGCTGAATTTAAGATTGTTCCTTAAAGTTTATGTCAATGTTGGGAATATTATTTTAAGAATACTGCAATTCTCTTAAAAACCTAATTACTCTATCTAGCATGACTGGAGGAGGAATTCTGGGAGTTGAAGTCCACTAGTCTTCAAGCTGCCAAATTTGAGGACCCTGGGGTTAGGGGTGCAAGGGTCTTTAAATTTGGCAAGTTTAAGACTTGTGGACTTCAACTCCTATTCCTGAGCTAGCATGACTGGAGGAGGAATTTTGGGAGTAGAAGTCCACAAGTCTTAATAGCTGTCAAGTTTGAAGTTTGTAAAAAGTGCACATGGTTGTAAAAAAGTATTCTGCTATACTTGCATTTTATTAAATAATATATTACTGCACCATTTGGTTCAGAATACTTTTTTCCACTTCTGATATCTAGGTGTGTCTTATACTCTGGTGCATCTTATACTCCAAAAAATACAGTATATATTGAGACTTGACTGAACAAGTGCGACAATAGCTATTCTGTTATCTTATACTTGCAAAAAGTATATTATTGGCCAGCTATACTAAAAGATCATCAGATAATAAGAGCAATGGACATTCCTGAAGTAAGTGTTATCTAGTATACACAAACTTTTGTGCCTGCAGACATGCTAGGACTACAGTCTAAACCATACATTTATTTTCTAAAGACTCCATTAAATTGAACCTGCTCCATCTGACATGAGAGGTTTATAACAATTGTCCTGACTGTACTGCTTCCAGAGCACAAAATACATTTCTTCATAAGGGAATACAGAGTTAATCTGACCACTGATATATCTTGACCACTGCATTTTTAAAGACTTTTTAAAAGTCTTTAAAAAGTCCTCACCTTTATTATTTCTCAACCTTGCCAACTTTAAGATGATTGAACTCCCACAATTCCTCAGTCACTGAGAAACGTTCCCTCTGAATATTTAATAAGGGATAAGAAAGCATTTCAAAACTGATAACCTTAAAGAGCATGTCTTAAAGTATTGTTGAAATGAATCAGGAAAAAGCTTTCAAAAATTTCAGGAAAAAAGACTCTCAGGACTTTATGAAAAGACTCTCTTCTCTCTTCTAAAGCATAGACTTTACAGTTTCATTACAGAACTATCTCCACCTCTTAACAGGTAATTAAAATGCTTGATGTTTATAGTTTATTTTAATCAGCACTTTAACTGAGCTCCCAAAAATTACAGTATGAGAACGGGTGGGCGTTTGTTAAAAAGGGTGCCATTTAAATCAGGAATCTTTTATTTATTTATTTATTATTATTTGGATTTGTATGCCGCCCCTCTCCAAAGACTCGGGGCGGCTCACAACAAGTGTAAAACAAATCATAAATAATTCAATTAATTAAAATATTTAAAGATTTAAAAAACCCCATATACTAACAGACACACACACAGGCATACCATGTATAAATTAAATGTGCCCAGGGGGAGATGTTTAGTTCCCCCATGCCTGACGGCAAAGGTGGGTTTTGAGGAGTTTACGGAAGGCAGGAAGAGTAGGGGCAGTTCTGATCTCCGGGGGGAGTTGGTTCCAGAGAGTCGGTGCCGCCACAGAGAAGGCTCTCCCCCTGGGGCCCGCCAACCGACATTGTTTAGTTGACGGGACCCGGAGGAGGCCCACTCTGTGGGACCTAATCGGTCACTGGGATTCGTGCGGCAGAAGGTGGTCTCGGATGGTCAGAATGTTTAATGATTGATATATAGATAAGCATTTCTAAATTGACAATATCAAAAAACAAACATACAGCAGGTTTAAATATGGTTAACAATTAGATTTTTAAAAATCAAATAAATAACTAAATCCCAATAGAAATACTATGAAAACAATGAACATGTTTGTACAAAGCAATAAATAAATTGGATATATTAAGCATGTATAAGCCAGATGCTGGAATGTAATCACCCAATTTTTGCAACTATTAAGAACTCTAATGTGGCTCTTGGTAAACATAATGAACATACACTTGGTGTATACTTGTGAAAGTATCAATGTATTTAAGAGCTAATAGCCACAGATTAGAGTCAAGGTTCCCATGGGATTTTGGGTTTCTTTTCAGAACAGATGGCGAAAAATGAGGATGAAGAAACCATTTTGCAGGAAATATTCATTGTTCCGTCAGAGAATGTTATCTTAGTTTTATTTAAGCAACACAGTGTTGAGTGCTATAATTTAGAGCAAAGCAGTTTTCCCCCTTCAAATCTATAAATAACAGAAGCTAATAATATGGCCAGAAATTCAGTAGTTATCGTACATCTCTATTTCATTAGTACTAATGTGGATAATAACTTACAATGGAATTTTTCCCAAGTTGCATCTTCACTAAAATATTACAATTTTGCTTTAACAGTACCCTAACATCCAGTTAGGACTGCCAGGTTCTGTATGCAAATAATCCTATTTTTATGTTTTCCCTGCCAGGTTCTGTATGCAAATAATCAGATTTTTATGTTCAATTGTTTTTGCTGTTAAGCCAGCACTCAAGAGAGACAACTAGATGACCTTTTATACTAAAAAGCCCACATCACCATTCAGGTCATTTTCCCCCCTCATAAATACAGGTAGTTGTTGACTTACAACAGTTCATTTAACGTCTAAAGTTACATCATTTAAAAAAGGCTTATTACCTATTTTTTACATGTAACTAATGTGGCATCGTCATGGTTAAGATACTTGGCAACTACCGGTAGTTAATATTTATGACAGTTGTCATGTCCCAGGGTCATGAGATCCCCCTTTTTGTGTTCTGACAAGCAGAACAAATGGAGAAGCCAAATTCACTTAACAACAATGTTACTAATTTAACAATTGCCACGATTTGTTTAACAACTGTGGCAAGAAAGGTTGTAAATTGGGGTGAAACCCAATTTAACAAATGTCTTGCTTAACAACATTAATTTTGGACTCAATTGTGGGTGTAATTCAAGGACTAGTACAAGCAAACAAAAGTGGGTAAGATAGCCCAAAATATCCAAAGCGTATTTTTAAGGAAAGCTCATGGAGCCAATCCAGATTTGCCCCGGAAGCAGAGTAAAGACGCTGAGACATATTGTGGATTAAATAAAGGGTCATTTTATTAAATAAAACATAAATTTAAATAACGTAACTTTAAATACATAAATTTAAATATTTAAATTCAACATAACTAAGGACCTGCAGAGGCCAAAACTAACGGGGCGGAAATTCCTACCAGAAACTTCCTTGGCAACATTGGGCAAAAACTCCTTGCTGAACAAGGTGAAGGTAGCCACCTTCATCTGGATCCAAGCCATGCCCCTTAGTCGTGTGGGAGGAGCTCACCCTCCAATCGCTGTGGGAAATTGGATCCGGTGATTCCCATGGACATCCTCTCTCCAATCCCCGACGTTGTTCCAACCTCTAGTTCCTGGAGAGAGGCGGTCCATCACCCTTTAAAAGGATGCCCAAAGGAGCATGCGCAGTCACTTCTAATTGCCCATTTCCGCCCCTAACCTGCCAAATCCCAGTGACCAAAGGGAGGCCTATTCTGACATCTATGTGCGCTGCACCCCCTAACCAATCCATCCGTACCGTCAGTGTGGAATAGGCAAAAAACCGGCTGCCTCTAAAGGGGAGGCCGCAAAAAATTCCTATTCGGCCCCGAAACGACCTTCTAAGGACACACTGTTAATAGCGGAGGGTGGGCGGGTGTTCGCTTCAGGGGCAGCAAAAGCAAGGAGGAGGGCCTGTTTGGATCGCCCTTAAGTAGGACGATCCAGGATCTCCCTTTGCACCAACAATGCAGCGCGCCTTCCTGGTGCGCTGCCAAAAGCCGAACTTCCGGTTTCACCGGAAACCGGAAGTTCGGGGCTCCGTGGAGCCGTCAGCAGCGTCCCCCTGCTCCGGGGGCAATTTCGGCCGGTGGTTTAAACCGCCGGTTAGGCATTTATGAGGATAAATGTATGAATTAAATTAAATGAAAAAAGATGGCAGGATTTGAAGATGGAAGTCTTACTTGCAAAGACTCCTGAATGGTTTTCATATGATAATCATACAGAAGTTGTATTCAGATATTAATTCTGCATATTAAGTTGAAAGATTTTTCACAGGTTTCCTATATAGGTCATCCTATTATTTTAAATTATAAGGGACTCCTTTTAATTCAATATAATCTTTCCAACTCAATGGTGTCAGCAGCTGTCTAATCACAGCTGATAACCATCCCTAGCAACAGATTGTAGTTTCTTCAATGAGTAATTGCATAATGTATTCACATTTACATTAGAATTCTTGGTATAGTATAGTATAGTATAGTATAGTATAGTATAGTATAGTATAGTATAGTATAGTATAGTATAGTATAGTATAGTATAGTAGACATCTCTAGATCTAGAAAAATGACTGATGGATTTTATAATTTAGTGTTATCTAGTAGAAAAATAAAATACATGAAAAAGTTAGTGGTAAGCTATAAATCAAACTAACTACAAATTTTAACTTTGCAACTGACATTGGCTTTTATTATAATCTGGATCCCAGGTTGCTCATGACAGCAGAATTCCAAGTTTAGTTAGATTTCCAGCCTCTTAATTTCTTCTTATCAAGAACTGTCATCTTTTCTGTAAAGCCACTGTTCAATTTATTTATGCAATGAAACCTGCACATCTAAATATTCTGTTCTTTAATTAAATAAAAGAAGACTCAAAATGACTCTGGAAAGGTAACACAAATTTCACAGAAAATGTTTAGAGTTAGTTTATAGATTTAACTAAATGTTTGCTTATGCAAATATTTGTGTTGATATTCAGTCAAAGAACCCCATGGATTTTCAACATTATAACTGTATTTTTTAAAAATATAGACACCTACCACATTCTGTAAACATCCAGTGTCAGTGATAATTAAAAGCGGCAGTTTGAAATGATGCAATTATGCACACAGTTTAAATAAGCCAATAAATTGTACTGTCTATAAATCAAATGCAGAGATGATGAAAAAGAAAATCTATGCCAATTCCTAAACAATCTTCTGAAAGCACAATGGTGGCAAATTGAGATAATGGGCCAATTAATTAGATAATTGGGAAAAAACAGGTTTCCATATTCTGAAGTGACCAGGAGCTCTTCAAAATATGTAATGGCCATTTTATGTGAGTAGGCAATCACATGGAGAATCAGACAAGGAATTTAATTTTCTGGTGATTACCTCATGGCTCAAAACATTAAGGGGAACTTTTTAACAGGCAGAAGTTTAGGATTAATAACCCAATTGTATTATTAATATTAATAGTGTTTTAAATTACAGTATATTGTGAATTTAAATTTTAAAGATAAGAAATTGTGGGGATTTTGAGATATATTCCCAGGATTTATTAAGTGACTTTATTAGTACAGTGTTCCCTTGATTTTCGCAGATTCGAACTTCGCGAAACATCTATACCACAGTTTTTCAAAAGTATTAATTAAAAAATACTTTGCGGATTTTTTCCCTATACCACGGTTTTTCCTGCCCATTGACGTCATACGTCATCGCCAAACTTTTGTCTGCCTTTAATAATTTTTTTAATAAACTTTAATAAACATGGTGAGTAATAATCTAGTATGGTTGCTAAGGGAATGGGAAATTGTAATTTAGGGGTTTAAAGTGTTAAGAGAAGGCTTGTGACACTGTTCATAGCCAAAAATAGTGTATTTACTTCCGCATCTCTACTTCGCGGAAATTCGACTTTCGCGGGCGGCCTCGGAACGCATCCCCTGCGAAAATCGAGGGAATACTGTAGTCCTAGATATTTAGGATATTGAAATTATGGTAGGATATTTTTTTTCTAAAATATTAAAATTTAGTAGTTTAATAGCGGACAACAAATACAAGATGCAAAGGAATGTTATTTATGTTTAAATGAATTGATGTTAAAATGATGAAGAATAATAAAGAAATAATGATATTATAGAATTTGGAAGACTAGAATTATGCATACTTATTTGTATTATTATTACTATTAAAAAGATTTGGGCCAATCAATACACTGACCACAAAATATGTATAATGTGAAAAGAAAACTAAGATTTTTTAAAAAAATTAATTAATTGTAACTTATGTATCCTTTCAACTCCAGCTAAAGTACAGATTTCAGTTTTTTTTCCAATTATAGTAAATTGGACAAAGGCAGTATTGTATGTTTAAGACTTTAAAGTTTAAACTTCAGCTTACAGTTCAAATATTTCTAGGTAAAGCTGGAAAAATTCCTAAAGAACTGCTGAGGCAGTTCTTCTGAGCAAAAGTTCTGACTTATTAAAGTTTCCAATCACAATTTTAAAATAAGAAAAGCTTATTTAAGTCCTTGCTTAATAACCATTAATTTAGTGACCATTCAAGTAAAAGTATGGTGATGCTGAACAAATGGTACTTATTTATTTTAGGTATTTATTTGTCAAAATGTATACAAAATAGCAGTTACAATGGTACCTCTGCTTACGAACGCCTCTACTGACAAACCTCTACTGAGATACCGGGTGTACGAGATTTGTTTTGCCTCTACTCACAAAACATTTTCAACTTACGAACCCTTGTTTCTCTCTGGGCTGCTGCTGCTGTGAGCAGCAGTCTCTACCCCCCCCCCCCCTTCATCCCTTCTGCTAGCAAACAGTGAGTAGCTCTCCACAGCTGCCTGAAATCCGAGGGGGGAGTTTAGATGGGAGTTTGGGCAAAGGAAGCGGCAGGTGAGGGGGGATTTTTGATGGGAAATCGGCCCCTTTTCTTTGCCCGATCTCCCATCCAAAATTGGATGACTGGCACTAGTACTTGGGCTGAAGTACAGGCTGGACTTTTAGTAGCCTTGGCTGGCTGCCATCACCCCGCCAAGCCTCAGACGTTTTCTGAAGATTTTCTGAAACATCACAAGAATGTTGAAGGACAGCTTGGTTTGGCTAATAGCTGATTGGCACAGGGTCAAACCACGGGCACTTTATCAGCAGTGGGAAGAAGGTGACAAAAGTCAGTTGAGCATAGAAGGTAGTGTGGAATGCAGATGATGAGGGTGGTTGGGGCTTTGCACCATTACAGCTTGGTTTAGGGTAGGTTTAGCAACCAGTGAGATTCAGTTAATGATGGCAGTGGGGATTGCCATGAATACCATCACTGACTGATCAACTATGAGGCATTGCACTTTATGAGGATATTGATTAGCTATGGATATTCTGGCTCCAAATAACAGGGCTCCAAATAACTCCAGGGCTAATTCCCAAAATTAAAATGCTACACAAGGCAGATAAAATCACATGCTCACTAAATCACTTGCTCACATTGCCCATCTCTTTATATGGTCTTAAAATTCCCTGAATTGCATCCAACCAGAAATTAACCTTGCACCTTCCTGCTACAACTCTCCACATGCTTGTAGTATCTTTCTCTAACTTTAAAGTTGAAAAAGCCAAATAATTAGATGAAGGGTTTCTTTCCTTTCATTTACATAGGTTTTTTTTTTAAAAAAAGGTTTAATAAACCTATGTATGATTTTCCTGTAAAAGTTTTGCCTTTCACCCATTTGAGCTGAGAACCATGATTCCTACATGTATAGTTTTATGAACTGAGATAAGAACAACTCTAATGTGCTACATTGGAGATTGGCTCCTTTTAGAGCTGGCAGTATATTTAGAATTTTGAGAGCATCAGGAAAGCTCATTTAGAAAGTGGCCGACACAAGAGACTCATCAAGCTACAATATGGCTGCTATTGTAGGCATGGCCAATTGTAAACACCATTTAGCACAAAGGAAACTAGCCTGACATACTGCCAGTACAATACCAAACTGTGTTTGGTTTTATGATAATTTAATATTCCATAAATAAGCTGTTTAAAAAAAATACATGTAGGGCAGAAAGCCTGATGGGCTTGAAGGAATATCTCTTCGAACACCCTAATCTGTATGTACCACATTGCTGACCCTTATCTTCCAGTTTAAAACTGTGCATAACATTACATTTTGCATTTTAAAGATTACTAAATAAATATAATTCTTCATGAATTATTATTAGATAATAAATTAGAATTTCTTCTTTCCACTAATGACCTCTCACTCTTATATACTGTATTAATAACCAAGCACTCCCAAGAGATGAATGTGTACCATTATACATCAATCAAAATGTATCAAGTATTTGTACAGAAGACTACTTGATGACATGAATCACTTCACTGTTCATTCATCACTGAGCAAATGTTAGTTATTCTAAATGGGTTTCTTCTTATTTTCTTAAATATAACTGAATTATAAGTATGATGACTTTGCTTGAGTAAGATTCATAATTTACAGTAGTGCTTTTTCTGATACTATCTTGATCGAAGCTTTGTGCATTTCACAGAATTATTTCCATTAAATTATTTCACAGAATTATTTGCATCTGGAACATTATCTTTCAAGAATATCCAGATACCTGTCATCTATGCTATTAAGTCTAATGTGTGTGTGTGTGTGCGTGTGTGTGTGTATACACACACACACACACACACACACATATATATACATACATATACATGACACATGTTTTTGCTGAATTTGAAAATTAAGGGAGACTAGGACTATAGTCTATATACATAGTCTACAGTAATAATACGAGCGACCCTCGTATTATTATGCTGTTTAATGCTGATAATTACACTGAGATTTTCTGTTCTATTTGAAATTTATTTTCTTACATCCAGATTACATCTGGATGGATTACATCCATGGAAAGATTGTATACACCAATTCCAAAGATGGAAAATAATTGTCAAGATTAGTTGTGTTAAGTGTTTATTATATCAACTCCATCTTTCCATTATGAATGGTACTCAATGCATATAATCTCTCTCTGCCTGCTACACATATTGTAACATTACGCTCATATAAAATAAATTAGGTTCCACTGGTAGAATTAATCCAAATTCACATGCTGAACATCACACACAAACTGCAATTTGAACTTAGGCTGATATAACCATAGCCACTAAGTTTAGACAAGGTCAAATTAAAATTTGTTGTAAAGTAAAATTAGAAGCTTTGGAAAATGAAAGCGAAAAGTTAGTGTTTTTCAGGCCAGTGCACGGCACTTTCATTTATCAGAACTAAGTGCTACAGAGACAACATGATTTATTTCATCAAGGTAAAGAGCAGGTAATGTGCCTTGATGAAAAGCTTTACATCATATCCAAGCTTTTGTCCAGCATTCACAGCAATTGGATATGTTCAAAAAGCTCTTGTACAGATAGTATTTTGCTTACAACCACAATTTAACCCAAAATTTCTTTTGTTAAGCTACAGATGTTAAAGTTTTGTCCTATTTTACAATCTTTGCCTGCTTTCCACGTGGCCTTCCACTTGCCTATCTTCACGAGCAGGCCACGCGGACACTGGGAAGGCTACGTGGAAGGCTGGAAAGCAGATCAGGGCTGCTGGCTGCAGGGAATGGATTAGGAAAGGCAGGCTGGAATTGTGGAAGGAGCAGGGGCAGCTAAGAAGGCTGCGACTTTGCAGGAGAAATGGATCGCTCCCCGAGTCTTCGGAGAGGGGCGGCATACAAATCTAAGTAATAAATAAGTAATAAATATTAAGTTAGTAACAAGATTTTAAATAAATCTGGCGTCCCCATTGACTTTGCTTATCAAAATGCCATGAAAGATGATCACGTAACTTGAAGTTGCTGTTGTAACTTCAAACGATCGCGAAATGAATGGTTGTAAATCATGAAGTACCTGTTTTACCGCAAATGACAGGTAAAGCAGGTAAAGCAAAGCAACAAATCTGTTTCCTTTTATTCCCAGATTTCATACAGCAGTGAGGAGGCCTTTACTGAAGACTACTCTACTTCTACTCCTCTAATGGAACTTTATATCTGGATGGACACTTGGTACTCTCTTATCAATTCATCTATATAACTGATGCCTTGAGAGGTTGGAATTGTGGTAGAGAATATCTGGAAAGTTATCTTATAACCTTGGTGCCAACCCATATGATTCAAGTTCAAATATTAAGGTTTTAAAATTTAATTGTTATCTAACAGTTTAAACTTCAGAATACTATTTAATTCAATTCAATTTCAATTCAGTTTATTAGACTTGTATGCCGCCTCTCTCTGAGGACCCGGAGCGGTTCTAAATCTAAGTTCTAAATCTCTTCAAGTTCAATATTTTCTTCAGGTTAGGATTAGGAGTAGTTAAGAAACGATATACCAGTAGTGGTATCAAAGATCAAAGTAGCTTGAACTGCTTTGAAACTCATTGAATTTGATACGCTAGAACTTATCGGTGTTGGCTGATTTTTAAGTCACTACATTACTCCTTATGCCAAAAATCTATTTGGTACTCGTTTTTTGTACCCATCATGCCTCCCAGAACCAATTAACTATGATTATCAAGATAACACTATATTTACTGATTAATTTATGAACATGTCTTCTGACAATATAGCATAAAATGACTTGAAAGGACGTGCTGAATTCAGCTTGCAGCCTGGAGCAAAATTAATCAAAAGAAGTGGCATGAAATATTGCATAGGATCAGACTATCCTCAGCATATGTATTTTATTAAACAACTTCCCATATACCAAATACCTCAGTTAGCATCCATTTGCAAATATAACTCTAATAAATAGTAATAAAAATGCATTTTCTTATTTGTGCATTTTTGTGCAAATTTCTGCACCAGTCAACTATGAACACTGAAGTAAGAATACTGTACTACTGGTCCAGCTGTATGAAAGAACTTTATCTGAATGAGATTTCATTACTTGTTGGGATTTAAAGATAGTCCTAAGCATCTAAAGATAATCCTAAACATCAACACCTAGAGCATCCCATTATTTTTTCTTAGCACCTTATCACATGGAAAAAGAAGACTAAAGATTTGCAATGCTGTCTGGTCAGAAAGGCTATATTGGTAGGGATATATAATTCCAGAAAAGTATATTAGAGGAGTTAAGTAAGATAATACAGAGGTTTAAAATAAAGAGCCATTTGATAATCCTGCCAAAAAAGGGAAAAGCCTGATGAAAAACAAGGGAGTTCAAAAGGCTTAGCTTTCCCTTAAGTATTTCAATAAGGGTTAAACATACAGCATCCAAATGACCCTTCCATGACCTATGACTGAAGCTAAAAGGCTGAATGGGACAATAGCTGTGGAATATTTTCCTTTCTGATTCTTAACCTTGTTTATTTTTCCCAGAGTTTCCTATCTCACACTTTTATCTTAAAAAGAAAAGAAAAGAAAAAAAAGAACAGCAAGTTTTCTCACACTTTTTTCAAGATTCCAAGTGTTTAAGGAGTAGCAGACCCAAGCCCACAAAATGGGAAAATTGTTGCTATAAAGAAATATTTTGGTTCACAGCCTATATCTTAAATACCCCTCCTTTCAAGTATCCAAAATCTGACCTTTCTAATGTTCACTGTTTGCTTCTGGGATCTTGAAAACAAAATGGTATAAATGTATTTTTTTATAAAGCATTTAGGTGAGTGATTCAGAGGTAACATTTGTTTTTCGATTACATTTTTGGGGAAAAATAAACTTCAGACTTTTCATAACTAAAAAGTGTTATCTCTAGAAGTTAGTTTTTAGACAATGGATGCCTTCCAGAGACTTAACTTTTCCTCATTTTGCTTTGCTCTCTTCTCTCTTGTTTCTTGTCATTAATTTTCTTAATCAACTTTTGCAACACTCTCATAGACACAGCGCAACAAATGTGACCAAACTGCAAGAATCTAAATAACATATATTGCTTGTCCTGCTGTGTCATCTTTGTTTTAATTGCTTTAATGAAAAAGAACAAAGACTGAAACAGGTTGGAAGGAGAATCAGTAGATAGCTCTTTCATTGTCATTAGTGCTTAGGCTAACTAATTCCTAAGGGAATAAAATTCTGATGAAAAATAAAGTCGCAAAGCTAAATGATGTTGAGACCCATGCATAACAATCATTATACACAAAGGAAAACGTACACATATGCCTAAATTTTCATATCCAAGAATTTCCAAACAATTTAGGAGGTCCTTAAACTCCACATAATTCCTGGCATTCTACAGCTGAGAATCATATAGCAAAACTGGTTGAATGATGTTCTAAATTCTTAATTAAAGCAACATTAATAAATTCAAGTCCTCCTAGACATGAGCAACTTTTGTAAGTGTTTTGCAAGCTCAATAGAATGTGCACTCTTGAACTTAATCGCTAAATCAGAATGTAGTAGCCTCTGACTTCATAGAAGTACTCCACTGGGTGACATTGTAGTGTGACACTGGCAGAAATATCTCACTTTTATCAATGGAGGTTAAGATTATTAAATTACATAATGAATTTTAACTTGTATTTAAATTGTGCTTGGTGAGGCTACAATGCAATATAACAGAGATATATAATTCTAATCCAATTTCTCCAGTTCTCTTGTGCATTTTACTGAAACACTGGAAGAACCAAGAGGGGGAAAATTGTCAAACCAGCTTTCTCTAAATAAACACACACACACACACACACACACACACACACACAAATCTGTCAGTAACCTTCTGTAACAATGACATACAAGGAGCATTATTTATTGATGGAGATTCTTTGGCTTGTAATTTGAATTACTCCATGTTCTATGTTTTAATATAACCTTCCAACATTTAACACTTTGTAGGTTTTGCACAAAACAGAAGTAGAACTTCTAGATTTAAATGTCACTCATGTAGCTACATAAAAAAACCCTTTTATATCAAACAAAATTTAAATTTACAGCAAATTCCTACAAAGGAAGAAGGATCAGGGATTTTTTTTAGTGAACTTTCTTAAGTTACTTTGTTACAGCATTTAAAAAAATCATGGAGATATCTTTTGCATTTTAATATGAAACAATTTCCTATATATAAAATAAGCAGCTCTTCTAATATAATGGCTTATATTGCACTATTATAGCTTCTTTTTAACCAGAAAGTAATTATACTAAAACAGTACTTATGTGGTGAAATGATTATTAACATTGCCTTTTTACTATGTTTTGCTTTGATAAATATCAGTAACTATAATTCCTCCCTTCCATTTCGCTAACAGTTTTCCTAATGTTTCTTTAGAGTTAACAAATTTTATATGCATTCAACATTAATCTATCCAAAAACTATGTTCTTTGTGACAATTGATAATTGTACGCCTACTTATAATGTCCTTGGGTTAAAACAAACACAAAGACACAAACACAAATAGCCTTCAAAGGTAGTTTAGTGTTGGGTTAAGGAAAATCTACTTAGTTTTCACATTCTGAGAGCTATCCTTGGAGGTCAAAGGTGTACACATCATGCAATAGAGATGAAAGAGTCAACAGATACCTTATGGTTCATTACCCAAAGTACCTGCTCTCCATACCATTCATGCATGCCAGACTATAAAGTCTGGAAGAGGGAGGGAGAAAATAAATGACTAACTTCCTTTTTCCTCATCCTTCAACACAGCAGGACTTAGGAAAGTCAGCATGGCATTATTTCTTTCTCTCTTTTCCTCATTCCAGAACTATAAAATTTCAAAATGCTGCACCATTTGCAGAGAATCATGTACAGATCAACTTTCCTTTGGCAACATGTGCTACCTTGCTCATAGTAGTAATAGTAGTAGTAACTGTAAGAGAGATCTTGGAGTCCTAGTGTACCAAAAAAGCCAACAAAGTTCTAGGCTGCATAAACAGAGGGATAGAATCAAGATCACGTGAAGGGTTTATACCACTTTATAATGCCTTGGTAAAGCCACACTTGGAATATTACATTCAGTTTTGGTTATGATGTAAAAAAGATGTTGAAACTCTAGAAAGAGTTCACAGAAGACCAACAAAGATGATTAGAAGACTGGAAGCTGAAACATTCATTCATTCATTCATTCATTCATTCATTCATTCATTCATTCATTCATTCAATCAATTTTTTTGCCGCCCGTCTCCTTAGACTCGGGGCGGCTTACAACATGTTAGCAATAGCACTTTTTAACAGCGACAGCCTATTGCCCCCACAATCCGGGTCCTCATTTTACCCACCTCGGAAAGATGGAAGGCTGAGTCAACCTTGAGCCAGTGATGAGATTTGAACTGCTGACCTTCAGATCTACAATCAGCTTCAGTGGCCTGCAGTACAGCACTCTACCTGCTGCGCCACCCCGGCTCTTATGAAGAATGGCTGCAGGTTTTAATGAAAAGAAGGACTAGGGGAGACATGATAGTAGTATTCCAATATCCCAGGGGCTGCCACAAAGAAGAGGGAGTCAAATTATTCTCCAAAGCATCTGAGCGCAGGTCAAGAAACAATGAGTGAAAACTAATCACTCCATTCCTAAGAAGTCTGTAAGGGACATGCATAAGCACATCATTATGTCTACTGTCTCTGTCCTACTGACCTATTGTTCAAATTTACCTATACCTACTTCAGTTTTATTTTTGTTTATACTGTACCTGTTATCTTGTACATGTTTTGACAAACAAACAAACAAATAAATAAATAATCAAGAAAGGAGAGAAGCAACTTAGAACTAAGGAGAAATTTCCTGACAGAACAATTAATCAGTGGAACAAATTGCCTTCAGAAGTTGTGAATGTTCCAACACTATGTATGTATGTATGTATGTATGTATGTATGCATGCATGCATGTATATGTATATATGTGTGCGGAAGCAAAAAACTGCATTGAAACATGGGCGCATCTGCGGCTCTGCATGCAATTTTACTACCTGCATAGGTGCAATAGCAAAATCGCCCTGGACTCCGCGACCACTCAGAGCCATGGAGGTGAGCACATGTCACCGTTCCAATGTAACAACCCACCTCTGTATATATGCATGCATACACACAAACACACACACACTCACACACATACATATGCATACATAAGAAAATAATTTGAATATGTATGGAATAAAAAATGTAAGCAAAATTATCCATAATTCGGTTTTACTTATTGTCCTATTAAATCTTGATGCTACAGCTAATGGCATTTAATGAAATTTAATCTCCATGAATTAATCAAAGCAATTTCAGGGGTTAAGTAATATATGCTCTCACTCTATGAATAACTTCAGACATGATTTTTCCAAATTCAGATGACATCTGGGGTAAACTTTTGTTTACTAACTGTAAAAATTGGTTTGCTTTAAACGAAATATGGCCAGCACCTCTGCTTACCAAATGTGACAATGATAGTATGGTAAACTTGCTGATAATTATTTTTACTTTGTTTATTTTTTTTAAGGGGGGAGATGCCAAAAGTCTGACTATATATATATACAACAGAAATATCAATTGTTGAAAAAATCTGTTGATAGAAATTGGTGACTTTCCATTGTGGTAGATGGAAGATATGCTTTGAGGAAGTATGCAAGTCAGCACTGAATGATAGCAGCTGTACAATCTTAACACAATTATGATTGAAGAAGCATGAGAAGTAATTTTATTGTGGTCCAGAGAAAGCTTCGGTTTCAACAGCTCTTTTAAGTTATGAGGAGCCGCTAGGGGTTTCCATCTCAAAGTAAGATGGTTGTCTGAAATTTGGCTTGTGAGATGTATGAAATTAAACATTGTGATTTGTGAAACATTGCTTATGTGAAACATGTCATCTTCAAGGAAAGCCATAAAAGAATTCTACCCAGCTTGGGTCGTTATAGAAATCAGAGACATTTTATAGGTCATAAATATTTTATAGCCCTAAAAGACATGCAACTCACATAGGGGAAATCTTGAATTCTAGCTATGGCAGTTCTAATAATAGACAAAGAACATAATTTCTATACTGGAAATTACTCAATGTGTCTCAAAACAAGCGCTTCAAATAATGAAGCAAGATTTTTATTAATTTGCATGTACTTGAGGTTTCACCATATTTTATACTTCTAGGTGTTTTTTTCCTTCCAAAATTTTTATTTCCTCATAAAAGTTAGTTGAATTTTTATAATAATCTTTTTTTATTGAATCACACATATAAAATTAAAATTGCAAATAAAAATTGCTTTTAAGACTACATCAAAATATCCTCCCAACTACTATATTTTTCCAATATCTGGAAGCTTGCTTCACTACCATCACTTATTTTCCCAATAAATTGTAAAAAAAAAAAAAAAGCTCACAGAAATATCTATTTATAGTATTTATTAAAATACATGACACAGAAATATCTATTTATAGTATTTATTAAAATACATGACAATCTGTGGAAATGAACCAATCTTCCTAAATTATGATAAGACTACAATAGAACGCCATCCAATAAGGATGAAGAATATTTGTAGCTCAGGGTTGAAATGACAGGTATTTCAACGTCATTTGAATAATGAAACAAGAAAACAACCAAGTTCAGAGAACACCTAGGACCCTTCCAAACTTCATCATTTCCATTCTTCTTACTCTTGAGTGTTCAATATTATTTTATTCCCATATCCCCCAGAATCTATCTAATTTGAAACTGTGAACTCTGCGGGGAATTCAGTCACACCTTTATGTCTGGTATCAGAAAGCACCTTGAACAAGAAGTGAAAACAACTTTCATGCATGAAATAGATTTTCTTATGTCACCTTGAATCTATAAGCAATGGACTATTTTCTATACAGACAACACAGGAACAAATAAACATTAAAATACCTGTTATTTTTAGCCATATACAAAGGGGGGAATTACACACTATCTGTTCTTAGAGTGATATTCAAATTTGTTGTCAAACAAAATTCTAAGAACAAATGCCTCCGTAAAAAAGACATTGGAGCCTTAAATACAGATTTTAATACTTGAGATCAATTAGCAATTTCAGAAAGTTAGAAACATTTTAACAGTGTCACGGAGATGAAAGAGAGCATATTTGAATGAGCAAAGGAAGAAGCAGGGAAGATTAAATTATGTCTGCGGTTATAATGAATCAAAGACTAGAAGGTTGTCTGCAAATCAGCCAGTTTTGATGAAATATTAAGGAGAATGATTATTGATGAAACATGAATAAGCCTTTCTGATTTAAATCACATCTTCCCAATTAACACAACTTAAATGCACTGATCCCATTTTTGACAAGCATTCATCTGTTTCAAGAATGGTGGAATATGTTTATATTTTTAAGCTTCCTTCACATGTACTTTTCTGGGTGACCTCCCATTACATCTGCAGGTGTTCATGTAGACGATGTTGGGTACGGAAATACACCTGCCTGAATAGCTCAGGTTCATACTTGCGATTTATTCAAATTGAAAGGTTTCCGGATTAGGTAGCATCTGAGTGAATTGTAAAATAAGTCAGAAAACAGAATATTTTGGGGGGCAAGTGAAATAATTTTGAAACATATTCTTTCTCCCATTTGCCACAATGACAACATACATGTGGCTTTTATAAACTTACATCTATAAGGGAAATCAGAGAGAGAATAGAAATAAAGCTTGGTTATTGAAATTGATGTCTATGTGCCGCCTCTATGTTGGTTGAGGCAGGCAGGATTCCCTTGAGTACCATTTGTTGGGGGGTCAGGGGAAAGGGAGGGTCTTGACTTCTCTTTCTCCTCAAGATCCCCTAGGACCATTGGTGTGACACAGAATGCTGGACTCAATGGGCTTTGGCCTGATTCAGCATAGCTCTTGTTATGTTAAAGCTTAATAATATAAATTAGCATAAGCTTCATATGTAACAATGATTTATAAAACCAATGAAAAAAGAAAATTCATTGTCCTTTTTGTATCTTTTAAGAAACAAATAAAATATTTTATTTAAAATACAACAACCCAACAACACTGCCGAAGCATAGAAATATAGAAGATTGAGGGCAGAAAAAGACCTCGTGGTCCATCGTCTGCCCTTACACTATTTCTTGTATTATTATTTTTTTAGGATGGATATATGTTTATCCCAGGCATGTTTAAATTCAGTTACTGTGGATTTACCAACCACATCTGCTGGAAGTTTGTTCCAAGCATCTACTACTCTTTTAGTAAAATATTTTCTCATGTTGCTTCTGATCTTCTCCCCAACTAACCTCAGATTGTGTCCCCTTGTTCTTGTTCACTTTCCTATTAAAAACACTTTCCTCCTGAACCTTATTTAACCCTTTAACATATTTAAATGTTTCGATCATGTCCCCCCTTTTCCTTCTGCCTCCAGATTATACAGATTGAGTTCATTAAGTCTTTCCTCATAAGTTTTATGCTTAAGACCTTCCACCATTTTTGCAGCCCGTCTTTGGACCCGTTCAATTTTATCAATATCTTTTTGTAGGTGAGGTCTCCAGAACTAAACACAGTATTCCAAATGTGGTCTCACCAGCACACTATACATCAGGAGGATGCATTATGTACAGGTAGTCCTCAATTTACATTTTTTTGTTTAGTGACAGCTTGAACTTACAATGGCTTACTGAAGTTACTGCAAAAAAGTGGTTTATGATCATTTTTCACACTTACAACAGTTGCAGCATTCCCATGGTCACATGATCAAAATTGAGACACTTGACAAAAAATTTAAACAATTGGCAACTGGCTCATATTTATGACAGTTGCAGTGTCCTGGGGTCATGTGGTCATCTTTTGAGACATTCTGACAAGCAAAGTCAATGTGGAGCCAGATTCATTTTACAACCATGTTACTAATTAAAATAACTGATTAATTTAACAATGGTGACAGCAAAATTTGTCAGCAATTGTGAGAGCAAAAATGGGGCAGAACTCACTTAACAACAGAAATTTTGGATTTCATTGTGATTTTAAGTCGATTTAAGAATATTTCATTTAATAAGAGAAAAGTAGATAAGCAAATAATCTCCTAACATCTACCATCATAACTGTTGCAATATCTAGATTGAAAGGTGAATTACTTGCAAAACTGACATAAACTCTGAGTAAGCCATATTGCTTTATGCTCATATGATTTGGGAGCTATTTTCAGAAGTGGGTTTCACTGACCTTTCCTATCAATTCAGAAATGTGAATACTCATGTGCGGCACTTATGCACATGTGCAGAACCTCTTACACATGCACAGATCATCCATGATGGTGTCCGAGTGGGTGGGTGGAGCCTCCTGCCACTAAACTGGGCGGAACTGGTAGCAAACCACCATTGGTTATTTTAAAGTGGAGTGACATCACAAGTTAAAATAGCCAAAAACAGAAATATAAACATAAAAATTATGCACTTCTCTCCAACCTGAGTTAGTACAAATGTACAGGAATGAAAACTGAAAGTTCTGCAAAAACTGGTTTCCTAAAAGATAGCATCAAATGTTGACAGAAATTATCCAGTTTTCATGAACATTCTCATGTATTTATATATTTTTTTCAGGAAAAATGGGTTTTCTACATCCATAGACTTTTGAATTCACATCCAGATAAATACAAATATCCTTTTGCACCCAGATCCTGTCTTTCAGATTTTTTTAAAAAAATCTGTATTATTAAACTACATTCTTAATCTGAGAAAAACAAAAGCTGCTTTCTTCTACATTCATGGGTTTCTTTTCCTGCATACCAACCACAGAACTGAGTCCATTAAGACTGACAAATTCTGACTGACTTCTTAAAAATAAATTGCATTTTACACAACTCTTCTCTCACGCTTCTCATAGCTGATACACTTGAATAAAATATTTGTAAACTGAACTGAGTGATTGTTAGCTTGAAACAAAGGATGATTGTTAAATGACTTTCCGTTATTCCATTTGTAGGCTAGCCTTCATGTGAGCGCCCCCATACCCCAATTCTTTTCCTGTTTTGAAACCTACTCCAGGAAGATCATTCCTCTCTTATCTCTTTATACATTTCCCCATTTACAATATTCCTGAAAGAACTAGGCTTAAAAAGCTAAAAACAAGTCAGCAGTTGCCTGCCTTCAATTATAAAACTAACATTAAAACATAAAAGGAACCAATCCCCCCCAAAACCAAATAAATAAAAAACAAAGGGCACATATTTGAAAATTCTAATAGAGAAAACCTTGTGTCACATCACCATTTAGTTCTGATATGGAAACTTTTTATGATTTATTTTCCTAGTACCTCAAAAATCATAACCCGAACAATGAATAGGGTCAAAGCAAATATACCTCACACTAGGGGCTCTGCATAAATCCTCATGAATTTATATTAAAAGTGGATTTTTATTGCATCCATATTGGCAGAAGAGTAGGTAGTAACCTAAGACCATTAAAGTTAGAGGTACTAGTTGTTCCCCTTACATTGAGTTTATGGAATAGCAAACAGGTCTTATCAATCTACACAGCGAATAGATCGGGGGTTATTGGTGCATGAGACATGCAGCAGGAAAAAATAATATATAAAAGCCCTAAAGTGCATATGAAATAAGTTTTAAATCAACTGAGAATTCTAATTTCTTCAGGGAAAGGGAAGACTGGCGCTTGTATTTGCAATAATACTTTTTCTAATCAACTGCTATATATTCTTGCTTTCTTCAAGACCAGAAAAGCTTCATTTTTACATATTACATTAAATCCAAGTAGAAGGGATTCTCTTGGCATCAATTGTTTAAAGTTCAAATGATGAGAATAATAAATTTGCTGGAAGAACTACAGCAGTGTTGTGAAATCAGTTAACACAGAGACAATTGTATTGATTTTGTTATTGTTATTTTTATATATCTTAGCTATGCTTGTATCATCATCCAAATCAAGCATTGTTTTTAAAGGAAAGTAGATTGATTCAGAGAGCTTGTCTATCAGCTGTCTTTGAACTGCATTTGTGATCTACTCCCAAAGCTCTTTAGGAAAAAAGATAACATCAACTAACTGATAAAACTTTCATGTTAATTATCCTGAGAGAAAAGTACCTATCCCATTAACTCTTTTCATAGGAAATTACTGAAGAATATCCACTCAGCTCATTTGGGAATCTATGCATTAGCATGGTGCAGAATATGACTTAACCAATCCATAGCTTTCTCAACTGAACCAGGATTGGACTGATTGGTCTAAATGATTTCTTCTAATTCTATGCTTCTAAATGTCAAACCTCTCTGTTTCTGGGGGAAATTAATTTCTTTTTTAGCACATGCAGAAAGTGTTATCTTGAGTATTATTTCATATCTTTCAGCTGAAGGTGTACTTGGTAAAAAGCTTAGAATATATGCAATGAATTACTCTTAGACATTAAAAATATGATATGAATGAAACTTCAAATGATATAATCATATATTCAGAAAATATTATTTTATATTACAAAAATTCCTTTTCATAAAAACATTTTATAACAAATTTCATACTTCTTTCCTTGCGTCATATAAAATTATATTCCTTTCAGAAGTTGTATTAAACTGCAAATAAAAATAATATAAAATTAACCTGTCACTTTTTTATGTCAGTCAATATCATATTCACATTAAGAATAAACAAGAATGATTTTCTCCCTTCTCTATCCTATTTTACAATTCTTTTTTTCCCTCCCCAGTTGAGTTTTGTGAGATACAACTTGATTCCAACTTTAATGGAAGAGGAACCATTTCACAAAGATGTTTTTTCCTGATGGGTATTTTTTCAATGCCATCGTGAATGCAAAAAACCCCCATGATTATGGTCTTTACTTTTCCATTATAGTGTCCAGAGCAAGTTGTGGGATTCTAGCCTACTATTTTGAAGCTATTAAGTTTTAAGCAGCACAGTGCCCTTTACCTTTCAATTCCTTTTGAAGACAATGCACTCTTTGGTGGGAAGTGATGTCATAGCAACAGCCTGTAAAAGTCCATTAGCAGCTGTCTTTTTATGGAATTATCTCTATATACTAGATTACACACACACACACACACACACGTATATGTATATCACATATTTATGTAATACCACTGTCACCTAAAAGAAAAAAAAATGAAACCAGACTTGCATAGCCATTGGTTGCATTTTCTTCCATGTGATGTAAAAGATACAAGCAAAATATTTATTAGGTTGGCTAAAAACATTTGCTACAGGAATGTAACTCCTTAGAAATGATTGGATATGAGAGAAGAAGAAGAAAAAATCCATCCAATTCTGTTTCCCTTTCCCCGAAACACCTGAAAGGAAGGTGCAAGTAACCATTAAAGAAAAAGTTATGTATCCATTATCTACTTTTTATATGGAGTTTTACTGGTATATGGATCTACCCAACTGGTGATGAACCTGAAGCTAATTTTTTTTTTTAATACTTTATAAACAATGGCAGAGAATCCTAATTTGGAAAAAAAAAAGACACATTCCCCGTACTTTTTTGCTTTGAGGTTATATAATATAACTATTGTTAAATTCTCCAATGCTTTCTAGTGATGTTTTGGTACAATTTACAGGAAATGACTGGAGTCAGACAATAAATCTAAGCAATTTTAACAAATGGTCCAATAGAATTTCTCTTTATTATATGACTAATTTTCACTTTGATTTTTGTGGGTCTGAAGTGTGATTAATTTAGTTTGGATATATTATTTGTTTGTTTGTTTGAATTTTCATTAAACTTGCCTTTTAAAATCCATTAGACATGGATAACAATTAGGAAAGAAAAGATGCCAAAGAGAATATAACTCACGGTATCCTAAAAAACAAAAACAGCAGCAGCAGCAACAACAACAAAAACCACTCACATGGGGTTCCCAAATGAATCTCAACAGGTCTTCTGAATTTTTAGAACCACTATTGAAATGATAGTTTGTTTCTTTGTTTAAATTTTAAACAAAGGCAGCTCACAGTGGTAATGATGCAATGTATACATAATAAAATAAACTAAATATTCGTTGTCACTCACATGGATACAACAATTGGAAATGTGGAAAAGTGCACCCAATTTTGTCAGTAGCAGCCTGCATTCTGCACAGAATTCTCTTTTGTTTTGTTGAGATAAAAAATCTTGATAGCCTTCTTTGGTCCGATTATCATTAACACCACAATATTACACACATATCTCTAGCATACTAAGATCTACATTAAAAATTATAACCTTCTTCTTAGTGAATGGTGCCTTTTATGCCTTTTACCGCAAGAATAACAGACAAAGAACCCAGAACAATGTTGGCCATGAAAGACTGAATACAAGTTTATATTTTGGACAATATTATTGCCAACTGATTTGGTCTACAGAATATTTGAAATGATATTCTAACACATTATCAAGAAATAATGCCATTTCCCCTCAATAAGACCAGATACTAAGAAAAATGAGCAGTTTGTTATAACCTCATAACAATATAAATCCATTTTATGTCACCAGCTCACTGGCTTATATAACTGTATCAATAAAAGCAGTTATTCAAAGTGTCAGACATTTTCCTACCACTATTAATCTTTTACTGGAGATCTAGGGCTGAATTTAGAACTATGGGCATAGATTTTTCCCTTTCCAATATAGAAGGTGGACAACCTCTAGCATTGCAGATGATAATTGATTTTCAATTTCTCTCAAAGCTGCAATAATAGATTCTCTATCTCCTTTTTACTTTTTCTTGTTTTTCACTGCTTTTCTGCAGTCCTTTTTTCCATTTTATTCTAGATTATCGTTTTCCTAACAATAGGTGCTCTCCTGATTCATAAGCTTCAATTCCAACACTGAAAATTCTGAGAATTAAAATTTATTCTCTATTCTTTATTTCTTAGATATATCATAATTATATTATGATTTTTTTAAGGACCAGTGTAAAAAAACATGATGGATAAATCAACTGCTCAGTGGTGACCAAATGTGATCTATTCTTAAGCAGAATATGAAAGCAATTGCAACTTATATAGGCATGATGTGTCTGATACTAGAAATAACACATAGCTGTCAAGGTAGACCATTTAGGAATTTGTCATCTTAACATTTCAGTTTAAATTTCACCAGCCAAGATAGAAAAATTATCTCCAGAATTTTGTGTTCTGTTACTAGTGCAAGCAATCTAAAAACTTGCATCAAATTAAATCAGACAAGATTGCCAGCCAGTCAGCAGTACATTATTAGAGTTTAAAAGACCAACATATTAAGCTGGGTATTGTGAGTTCTAAGACTCAAGTTTCAATTTAAAATGTGTAAAACAGCCAAAGGGATGACAATGATTCTTAGTTTGTGCCTGTTGATTTCCAGTTTTGATGACCAAACAAAAGCCTAACAATTTCTGAAACACTACAGATTTCCACACCTTCCGGAAAATCAATGACAAAAATGCTCATAAACACTTCAGTGTATTTCTAGGATGTCTGATGCTGAAGCAACAGAGGCTGAGCCAAATGTGACTTTAACCTGAATTATGCTAAACACTGCAATTTAAATCTAAAAGCATTTCCAGAAGATAATGAGCTGTGTTAAAATCAACTGAAAAGATCATACTGCTCATTCCGTTATGACTTGATTTGTGTAAATTCAATATCTTTCTCTATAAAGGCTTTTAAAAATCCATTAATAAAATGTAGTTCTGGCTTTACAGCTGACAAACAATCACCTCCCACAGCCAAGAATAGTAATGAAAATTTACAAACCAGACATTGGAAGCAGAATATTGACCAAAGTCTGATTTGGTGCCTACCTGTCTACAGGTGAAGACTTTGAATTGCGTCCTTTCTTTACTTGGGCATATAATGCTTCTATTGAGGATGCCTCCCCTGAGCTCTGTGGTCTACTACTAATTGTGCTGCTACTCATGGAGGAAAATGAAGAAATTCCAGCATACATTGATTCAGAATCACACACATAACTCCTGTTTAAATCATGGATCTCAACATAATCTCGTTCCCGGGCTTGTCTTTCACGAAACTCTCGGGTCTTGGCTTGTATTCTGGAAATGAGAAAGAAGTTTGAAAATAGGGTGAGAAAATAATTGCAATTCATAGGTAACAGAAATTTAAATTTACTTTAAAAATAGCTTTAAGGTCTAAAAAGTACTTGCGATGAAGGCGGAATGAGAATGCAGACACAAAGAGCTGGAAGAAACGGGTCACTTTATTGTTTAACATATTAAAATAACTGATTATTAACTAATAATCAGGACCTGCAGAGGCCAATCATAAAATGGGGCAGAAATTCTTGACGGTAAACATTCCTGGGCAATTATGGGCATAGCTCCTTGCCGATCAAAGTGAGAGGTCAACCCATCACCATGTTCTAGGCCAGTGATGGGCAACCTTTTGAGCTTGGTGTGTCAAAATTCGCCAAAAAACCGAGCATAACTCAGGTGGTATGCCACCTTGAGAAAAAAACACTCTCACTCTCTCTCACTCTCTTCCTTCCTCTCTCATCTCTCACTCTTTCTTTCTTTCTTGCTCTGTCTCACTCTCTCTCTTCCTTTCTTTCCTTCTCTCTTCCTTCCACTTTTTTCTCTTTCTCTTTTCCTTCCTTCCCCTCTTCCCCTCCCTCTCCCCCTTTATATTTATCTCTTCCTTCCTTCCTCTCTTCCTCCCTTTCTCTCTCCCTCTCGTTCACTTTTCTCTCCCTTCCCTCCCTCCCTCCTTCTTTCCTCTCCTCTTTCCCTCCCTCCCCCTTCCCTCCTTTCCACTTCTCTCTTCCCTCTCCCTTTTTTCCTTCTTTCTCATTTGTTTTGTTTCCTTCTCCCTCGTTCTTTCCCTCCATCATTTTCTCATTTTTCCCTCTCACATTCCCTCCCCCGCACTTCTGTTTTCTCTCCCTCTCTCTTGCTTTCTTTCTCTCTCTCTCTTCTCTCTTCCTTCCTCTCTTCTTTTTTTTTCTGCCCTGCAACACGCCGTGGGGCAATCGGCTGCAAGCAGGAGCTCCAAGATGGTGGCACCGATGTCGGGTCGCAGTACATTGCTGGCACTGGCCCGCTGGCTGGGCTGGGACGGAGGTGCCAGCCCCATGCCCAGCGCAGCAATGTACGGCGTCCTGCAACACATACAGCCGCCGCCAGTACCTTGCAGCCAACCACCCCACCGCCGCCCCACTGCTACTACTCAGTGCCCTCCCGCTCGACCCACGTTTGGCTGTGCCACCTTCGTGGCTTGCCCTGCTGCCCCACACCCGCTAGAGCTGCCCAGTGCAGCCGAAGCGCGGGCCGGAGTAGGCGGCGGCTGCTTCAGGCCCGCCCCCAAGCTGAGCTTCCTTTGGCTTCCTTCGAGGCAAAGCTGCAAAGCTCACCTGCTGCCTCGAAGGAAGCCAAAGGAAGCTCAGCTCAATGAGGATCGGCTGTTGGTCTCTTCAAGCCGCTGTCGCCCACTGCGGAGATCCCTTCGCCTGGAGGAGGCGGCGGTGGTGGCCTCAGACGCTGCAACAACGCAGCCCCAAAAAGGACCGGCTGTTGTTCCCTTGAACCCGCCGCTGCCGCCTCTGTTCAGGCGAAGGGATCTCTGCAGTGGGCGGCAGCAGCTTGAAGAGACCAACAGCCGATCCTCATTGAGCTGAGTTTCCTTTGGCTTCCTTCGAGGCAGCAGGTGAGCTTTGCAGCTTTGCCTCGAAGGAAGCCAAAGGAAGCTCAGCTCGGGGGCGGGCCTGAAGCAGCCGCCGCCTACTCCACCCCAAGCTTCGGCCGCGCCGGGGCCAAGTAAGCTGAGGCTAGGCCCGTCGCCCCGGCTCCAAGTGTGGGGCCTGGGCGGGCAAGCATTGGGAGGGCCTCGCTGTCGCTTGGTGGGAGAAGAGCTCCCCTCCGCGCGATCCGGGACGGCATGGCCGTCAACAAGTTAGTGCGCGGGGGTCCTGATGTCTTGCTTACAGCACCCTCCAGCCGCTCTTGCAGGGCTTCCAGGCTTCACGCAGGGCGGCGAAGAAGCAAAAAAGCGGCACTGGAGGGACCAAGACGGTCTGCAGCTGAGCATCTGGAGGAGGAGGAAAGCCAGGGGGCAGGGAGGAAAGCGGGCCTGCAATTGGCCAATTTCTTTCTCGCCTTCAGGGAGAGGAACTGCTGCTGCTCTGCCATAGGGTGCTTTCCTCCCCGCCCCCTGGCTTTCTTCCTTGCCGCCACCAGACGCTCAGCAGCCGAGTGGAGGGGAGATTCGGGAGCTTATGGTAAAATCTCGTACGTTGCCGGGGGCTGGGTAAATGGCCTCAGCGGGCCATAGTTTGGGGACCGCTGCCCTAAAGCTCCCCGTTTCTCCAGCCGTGTGTCACCGAAAATGGCTACGCGTGTCAGTGCTGACACGCGTGTCATTGGTTCACCATCACTGTTCTAGGCCATGCCCACAAAGCGTGTAAGAGGGGCTCACCATCCAATCCCCATCCGAGAATAGGGTTAGGTGAGTCCCAAGGGCATCCCCCTTCCAATTGCTCAGGCGGGTAGCCACCCGGAGTTCCTGGTGAGGGGCCGCCCATCACCTCCCAAAAGATGCCCTAAAGGAGAACGCACAGTTGCTACTGTTGCCCATTTCTGCTCCTTACCTGCCAAAACCCCAGTGACCAAAGGGATAAGCCAATTGTAACCAGAAGGAAACTAAAGTGCACCACACTCCCTAACCAGTCCATCCTTACTCTCCAGTGTGAAGTAGGCAAAATAACAACTGCAACAAAGGTTGAAACCATTAAAAATTCCTACTTGGCCCCTGAAAAGGTGACTCCTCGAAGCACACTACAAAATAGAGGAGGGCAGCCATGTGTTTGCTCGTGGGAATGACAGCCGGGGTGAAAAGGAGGAGCCCCTCCTTTATAGGGCTCGCAGAGCACGCCCCCGGCTGTCAAAACTAGCTTCGTCCGGTTGCCTAGGCAACCTGCCAAAGCATAGGCATTATTAGCACCTGGAAAGAAACAGTCTGAGCAAGTAGAGAAATGGAAAAAACCCTGCGAAGATTTAGGGCTTGGAAAACATTCTTCTTTGCAGAGAGTAACAATGAAAGAGCTTGCAAGCCAGTAAGAGTTAGGAACATTGTTAGCACCTGATTAGGGCTGGAAAGAAACATCTGGAGCAAGTAAATCAATGGAAAAAAACCTACAAAGACAGGGTTTGGAAAACATTATTGGCAGAGAGTAACAATGAAAGAGCTTGCAAGCCGGTAAAAGCTGGGAACATTGTTAGCACCTGGTTAGGGCTACAAAGAAACATTTGGAGCAAATAGAGAATGAAAAAAAAATCAAGACAGGGTTTGGAAAACATTCTTCCCAGAAAATAACAATGAAAGAGCTTGCAAGTGGGTAAGAGCTGGAAACATCATTAGCACCTAGTTAGGGGTGGAAAGAAACTTACTCAGAGCAAGTTAGAGCAATGGAAAAAACCCTGTAAAGACTTGAAAAATATTATTCACAGATAGACACAATGAAAGAGTGTGCAAGGTAAGAGCTGGGAAGATTGTTAACAGCTAGTTAGGGCTGAAAAAAAGTTACAATCAGAGTATGACACACCCAAATTATCAGCCTCTTTTAGGGAGGAAAATGGTGCATCTTATACACCCAAAAATACGGTATATTAGGAACAAGTCAATATACATTGTAAGGATACAAGCAACAAAGTTACAGACATACAGTCATTTGTGGGAAAAGATGAGAGATGGGAACCATGAGAAGATTAACAGTAGTGCAGACTTGGTAAACAGTTTGACAGTGCTGAGGGAATTATTTGTTTAGCAGAGTGATGGTGTTCAGGAAAAAAACTGTTCTTGTGTCTAATTGTTTTGGTGTGCAGCGAACCATAATGTCATTTTGAGGATAGAAGTTGAAACAATTAGTGTCCAGGATGCGAGGGGGTCTGTAAATATTTTCACAGCCCTCTTTTTGACTCGTGTAGTATACAGGTCCTCAGTGGAAAGTGGGTTGGCAGCAATTGTTTTTCTGCAGTTCTGATTATCCTCTGACGTCTGTGTCTGTCTTGTTGGTTTGCAGAACCAAGCCAGACAGTTATAGAGGTACAGATGACAGACTCAATAATTCCTCTATAGAACTATATCAGCAGCTTCTTGGGCAGTTTGAGCTTCCTAGGTTGGCATAGAAAGAACATTCTTTGTTGTGCTTTTTTGATGATGTTTTTGATGTTAGGGCAGGGGTGGGCAATTAATTTTGCTATGGGGCCACATGAGAAATTGGGATGGTTTTAGAGGGCTGGATTAATATAACTAACTCAGTTCTATCCAATACTGCATATTATTGGGTAGAACTGAGTTAATTATATTATGATTATAATTATATTATATTATATATATAATTATAATTATATTATAATTATAAATTAATTTCCCACCCCTTCCTTCCTTCCTTCCTTCCTTCCTTCCTTGTTCCCTCCATTTCTCCTTCCTTCCTTCCTTCCTTCCTTCTCCAGATGGAGAGAAGCTTCTCTCTCTGTGATTTTCTCTGCCTTTTATTTCTGCTTTTGGGCAGTTCTTTACTTCTCTTTCAAAATATTCCTTTCAGGTGCCTCAACTGACCTATATTGTCAGTTGAGAAAACATAGTGGAGGCTTTGCCTGAAAGTAGCTTTGGATTCCTTTTCTTCCTCCTCCCCCTCCTCCCTTTTTTCCCACTGAGACGTGGGGTGGGGGGTTTGCTTTAAATTTCTTGGAAAGGCCAATGAAACCAATGAATAATTAAAAAATGAGCATTTATTGGACATTTGCAAAAGGGCATGGAAAGAGAATTTCTCCTCCCATCCTCCCTCCATTTCTCCTTCCTTTCTCCCTCCATTTCTCCTTCCTTCCTTTCTTCATTCATTTCTCCCTCATTCCTTCCTACCTCTGCGGGCTGGTCACAGACAGCGGGCGGGCCGCATCTGGCCCCTGGGGCGCATTTTACCCAGGTCTGTGTTAGGGTATGATAAAACTTTGTAGAATATGTTGAATGTAGCAGCTTTAACTGAATATCAAAATTATAAGTATTGTACACTTGTCTACCTACATTGTACAAAAATAGCTTTTTATAGTGTAATGTGCTTAAAGGTTCTCTTCCAAATGGTTTAGGAGACCAAAACACATTTGTTTTAATTCCTTCCAAAATATTAATCTACAATTATAAGCATAATCATATGTTGCCTATATTTCCTTGTAAGAAAAAAAGGAGTTGATTTATAACAGTTAAGCTATTGAGAAGAATTGGAATTTTATATGGATTTCCCCATGTGTGTCTATGATAAGTAGAGTTCTAAAACTCGGCTCCTTTCTGATTTGTAAAAAATTAATTCTACTTGTTAAGTAAACATATTACTAAAGGGAAGGTAACTAGATACTCCTTTTGGTTCACCAAAAATGTCTATTTATGTTGATGGATGCCCATTTTTACCCTATTTCAAGGGAGGTCAAATTGTCCTGCCCCTGGTAATCATTCTTGATTACTAGCCAGACTATCATTAAATTAAAAAATCATTACATTTCATAATCCCTGGTACTGTATCGCTTTTCCTTAAACCCCTTACCACTCCTTTTTAACTCCATTCCATTTTTGCACATCTATCTACAAAGTGTTGTCTCAGTACAAATCTGTATCCCCAAAAAAGCACCAGATAGATTCCTTGTCAAGCTACTAGGCTACACTGTTTTCTCTATTAGTCAAAGGCTGGGCTGACAGCCTAAAAGACTTTACCATGGTTAACATTAGACATATGTACGACTTCCAAACAGTTGAATCCATGACATATTTTTAATTTTATAATTCTATTTCATAAACGTGCTAGATTTTTAAAATATATTATTAATGGAGTAATAGTAGATTAATTATATAATAATTATTTGAAAACACAAATACAAGTAGTCCTTGATTTACAACTACAATTGAGCCCAAAATTTCTCTTGCTATGTGAGATATTTAACAGAGTTTGCACCATTTTATCACCTTTCTTACACAGTTGTTAAATTTATTTATTTATTTATTAGATTTGTATGCCGCCCTTCTCCATAGACTAGATCACTCCAGTTGTTAAGCAAGTGACACAGTTGTTTGGCTTTCTCATTCACTCTGCTTATCAGAGGTTTGTAAAAGATGATTACATCTGTACTCTCATAAATAAGAATCAGTTGCCTGCTATCTGAATTTTGATCACATGACCATGGGGATGTTACAATGGTCATAAATAGGACAATTGGTCATAAGTCACTTTTTCCAGTGGTGTTATAACTATTGTAATTTAAGAACTACTTGTTTCTCTTTTTATTTCCCATGAGATCTGAAATTCTAGATAGTCATTTTAATTGAATGTCAACATTTTTCTCAGTTCTGGTCAAGACATTTGCTCATACTTTGGCTTGCAATTTTTAATTAGTGTGTGTTGAATGAATCAGCAAAGTTCGCCCTTTAAACTTTAGAAGTTTAAGGACCACAGTAGATTTCCTTATACTATCAAATTTCATCTAGACCACAAGAATTACGCAAATATTTTGCTTCATAGAAATTAAATGCAGCCTTCCCAGACTGAATCAGTGTTATCATTTGGGGAGAAAAATCTAAGCCAGTTATGTTATGTATCTCCCAACTTTAATGTATGTTTTCAAAATGTATAATTTCTGAGATTCGTTGCTTTGAAATAATAAATATTCACAGTTTAATGAATTATTTGTCCTTTGCCATTGTCATAAATAAAACACTTTGCATTTACATAGACAAAATATTAAATAAACGGATGCTCTAAATAAAGTAATAAGGTTAATTTCCTTCCTGCTGTCACTAAATTCATGTTAGCAGCCTCTCTTCAGCTTGACATCAATTAATGATTTTAATTCCACACTCTTGTCTCTATATTCACTACCCTTTTCTCTAATTAAAATGGATGATGCATGATGCAGAAAAAAAGCACAAGACTTCTATTCTTGTTGTAACATTTCTATTCATTAATATACTTTGCTAAAGAAAAAATATTGAAATTTTAAAGAAATAGGAAGAATGATAATACTACTGCTAAGAAATGCAGGGATTTCCAATCACAGTACAACAAGCAATAGAATATTATCAAATCCACAAAACAAATTACCTATACATTTGTGTATATATCTCATTAAGTTTCCCTAGTCTTAAGTATAGATCCTACTAACATTCTTAGGAGCAATTGCTTCTTCTAGGATGTTCTTTTCATTTCCCAATCTAACCTATAGGCCATGTATTTCTAAGCCTGTTTAAAGCTTAGTTTGCAATAGCATTTTGACTATTACTGCTGCCATTTAGGCAATAGCGTATACGTAGGTATTAGCATATGCATATATACAGACACACAGAATAATAGAATTCACCTATATTAACAGATAGCATTGTCTGTCAACAAAGAGCTTGAAGCAGGGTGGATAAAAATCGATGTTTTTTAAAAAAAACAAAAAAAACATATTTTTTATAAATTAAATCGGATTTTTATTTTATTTTAATCAAATTCATTTTAATTAAATGCTTTTGGAGTAAAAATCTATCTAAATATATTTTTCTAATTTAAGATACACTAATAATTTAGTTTATTCAGCATGAAATGGAGTTTAGTTATGTAGCATGAGGCTGTATATTCTGTAATATTTACATTTTTTTTTTACATTCATTCAATGAATCCAAACTCTGCAAGCTGAGATAACATGCCCTGCATTGATTAATTCACACAATTTCCCAATAACCATGAGGTAAATCATAAAACAAAGTTCAGGAATATTCCTTTATCCCATTGTTTTGCAAATCTATGAATCTACAAACAGTATGATTGTTTTAAAAGAAATGCATCTGTACCCACCAAGCAGGAAGGGCAAGCAGTAAAAATATAAGTGAAACCTTCTCAGCAGCTTTTAAATATAATATGAAAGAGCACTTGTTATTTCAGGTTCATCATGGCAGTGGCCGTTAGCAGGTATCCACTCATCTGCTGCCTGCCATATCCTTCACGTTGTGTCACTGCCAAATCACCTATTATTATTATTATTATTATTATTATTATTATTATTATTATTATTTATTTATTTATTACTTAGATTTGTATGCCGCCCCTCTCCGAAGACTCGGGGCGGCTCACAACACGCGGAAACAAATCATTTATTATTTATTAGATTTGTATGCCGCCCCTCTCCGTAGACTCGGGGCGGCTCACAACACGCGGAAACAAATCATTTATTATTTATTAGATTTGTATGCCGCCCCTCTCCGTAGACTCGGGGCGGCTCACAACACAATAAAAACAGTTCATGACAAATCTAATAATTTACAATTTAATTTTTTTTTTAAACCCATTATTAAGCAGACATACATACAAACATACCATACATAAATTGTATAGGCCCGGGGGAGATATCTCAGTTCCCCCATACCTGACGACAAAGGTGGGTTTTGAGGAGTTTACGAAATGCAAGGAGGGTAGGGGCAGTTCTAATCTTTGGGGGGAGCTGGTTCCAGAGAGTCGGGGTCGCCACAGAGAAGGCTCTTCCCCTGGGGCCTGCCAACTGACATTGTTTAGTTGACAGGACCCGGAGAAGGCCCACTCTGTGGGACCTAATCGGTCGCTGGGATTCGTGCGGCAGAAGGCGGTCTCGGAGATATTCTGGTCCGATGCTATGAAGGGCTTTATAGGTCATAACCAACACTTTGAATTGTGACCGGAAATTGATCGGCAACCAATGCAGACTGCGGAGTGTTGGTGTAACATGGGCATACCTGGGGAAGCCCATGACTGCTCTCGCAGCTGCATTCTGCACGATCTGAAGTTTCCGAACACTTCTCAAACTATCCCATTAAAGTGAATTGGACTGTTGGTAAATCCACAGTGGATGAGTCAGGGGAGCTGTTGTGGGACAGAGATGACAGTTGCTCCTTAAAAATTATGATTTAAATCAAGTTGATTTAAATCAAGGCTTTTTTGCTAATGATTTAAATTGTGATTTAAACTGGCTTTTATTTATTAATTAATTTATTATTTAGATTTGTATGCCACCCCTCTCCGCAGACTCGGGGCCGCTCACAGCAAGATACAGCAATTCATGACAAATCCAAATATAATTTAAAATATTTAAAAAGATTTAAAAAGAGCCCCATTTTACTAACAAACACACACACAAACATACCATGCATAAATTGTACATGCCCAGGGGAGGTGTTTCAGTTCCCCCATGCCTGACGGCAAAGGTGGGTTTTAAGGAGTTTACGGAAGGCAGGGAGAGTAGGGGCAGTTCTAATCTCTGGGGGGAGTTGGTTCCAGAGAGTCGGGGCCACCACAGAGAAGGCTCTTCCCCTGGGGCCCGCCAACCGACATTGTTTAGTTGACGGGACCTGGAGAAGGCCCACTCTGTGGGACCTAATCGGTCGCTGGCTTGAAGGGACCTTGGGCAGGAGAATCTATACATTCAGATGCTGCCCTATGCATTCAGGCTACCTACTCTCTTCTTAAAACCCTCTAGTGATGAAGCATCCACTTCAGAAAACAAGCCATTCCACTGTTTAATTGTTCTCACTGTTAACAAATTTCTTCTTAGTTCTTAGTTGGATTTCTCTCTGATTACTTTTCGTTCGTTGCTTTTTGTCTTGCCTTCTGCTGTTTTGGAAAATAGGCTGATTCCCTCTTCTTTGTGGCAAACTCTCAAATATTGGAACACGGCTATCATGTCATTCCTAGTTCTTCTTTTTACTAAACTAGACAAACCCAATTCCAGCAGACATTCTTCATATGTGTTAGCCTCCGGATCCCTAATCATTGTGTTGCTCTCTTTTTCCACAGAATCTACAACTTATTTTATACTATGGTGACCAAAACATGATACAGTATTGTAATTGAGGTGTTATTAAGGCTTTATAAAGCAGCACATTTGCGTTCATACAGTTCCCTAGTCGGAATCAACTTCTCTAAAGGGTTATTATTATTTTTTTTTAAACCCTCTGGATAAACCTTTGGAATAATTTTCAGGTCTCAGAAAGTCTCTGCATAAAAATTAAAAATTAGCTAGCATTGTGTGATGCATGAATAAACAATGATTTTTTTTGTTCAATTCCTAGAAATCTTTCACAAACCCAGTTAAGAATGGAAAATCAAAATAACTAAGTTCAATTTATGCTTGTTTGTGTGTCTGTGTATGTGTGTGCATAAAGGACATACTTAAGTCTAAATAATTGGTCAGTAATAATACTTTCAGAAGAGGTTCTGTACTAAATATTTTTTAAAAATTTATTCAGCACTATTTCTCCTACCAAAGTGGATTTTTTTGTTCATCACTTTTCTGCTAAATAGTTTGATTAATTTGGGAGCACAACATGATAAGTGGTTTAGTACACCCCCTACAATTTTCTTAATAATTTTCAATGTTTTTTTTCAAATATAAAACTGAGCATTCACTTACAAGTGAAGGTCTTACTTAGTAAATAAAAAAAAGTATTTATTTTAATCATTCCTTTCAATCTGTGAATTAGACAATCCATTTGGAATATTTTAGCTTTTCCTTCCATCATTATGGAAGAAATGTAAAATATCTACTGCAAAACTAGTGTGGAGAGTGCCCCCTTCTGGATTGGGAATTGCGAATAACACAGAGAAATATAAGTAAGATTGCAACACATGAAAACTAATGAACACGAATGCAAAACGCAATGCTATTTGAAAACAACAAATGCCGAAGCACATTGGCACTTTGTGCATACACACAAATATTTTAGCTTTGAAAGACTAATGCAGAAGCTTCAAAATCTAAGCCTTTCTGCAGATAATGCTATTCAGGCATGTATATTCTGCTGCAGCTATTTATTGGCAACTAAATGCTACATATTATACAATAAGATGCAAAGAGCAAATAACAAAAAACACACACCTACAATACACACATATTTTGTTTTAAGTTACTTTACTAAAGCATCCAGCTAAAGGAATTATCCGTGGAAAAATAAAAGTAATAATTGTTTTAAAATGTTAAGTTTGTATACTTTTCAACTCTCTTTTTCAAATCTTTCCTTAAGGAAACCATTATACAGTACTTTGATGCTAACACATTTTTCAGCATTCAAGCCCCAAGATAGATATCAATCTTATAGATATCAATCTTAAATAGATTTTATAAGAATCGCCACCATTATTATGACAATATCATTGGGGGGGGAATCCATGTGCACATATGTACCAGTATGTAATAGTTTTCATTACGTATATTACAGGTCTTCCATAGGATCACAAGAGAGCACAAATTTCCCATTGCTAAGCATTTTGCCCCATTTTACCACCTTTCTTGTAACAGTTGTTAACTGAACCACTGCAAAGTTAAGTTATTCTATATCAGTGATGGCGAACCTTTTTTCCTTTGGGTGCTGAGAGTGCATACGCATATGTTATTGAGCCTGAATGAATGCCCACACCCATAATTCAATGCCTGGGGAGGGGAAAATTGGCTCCCCTGCCCCTTTGGAGGCCAGAAACAGCCTGTTTCCCAACTTCTGGTGAGCCTGGTAGGCCTGTTCTCCACCTTCCCCAGGCTCCAGAGCCTGGAAAGGGCATGAAAACTCTCCCCCATCCTCCCGGAAGCCCTCCGGAAGCTGAAGATGCCCTCCCAGAGTCTCCATGCAAGCCGAAAATCAGCTGGCCACACACACATGCATGCTGTAGCTTAGCTACGGCAACAACTTGCATGCAAGGAGATATGACTTGTGGCACCCATGCCATAGGTTCGCCATCACTGCTCTATATAAATTACCTTTGCAATCACATTACAAGCAACTGCATTCTCTTTGCTACAATGTAAAACTTTTCAACACCACTGATTCCACAGCTACTCTTTGTGTCTGACTGGTCAAACATCTGGCAACTCCAAATCTCAACCAAAAAATGCTCTGTCCTACACATTAGCAAAAAGAATCAGAACACCAAATACAAGCTGAATAAACAAGACCTTGCAAACAACCCTCACTCCGTAAAAGACCTTGGAATACTCATATCAAATGACCTAAGTGCCAAAGCCCATGCAACAACATCACCAAAAAGGCTTCAAGAATTGTTAACCTAATCCTATGTAGCTTCTGCTCCGGTAATCTCACATTACTAACCAGAGCATACAAAACTTTCGCCAGACCAATCCTTGAATACAGCTCATCTGTCTGGAACCTACACTGCATTTCAGACATAAACACTCTAGAAAACGTCCAGAGATACTTTACTATAAGACCCCTCCACTCCTCCACGTGCAACAGAATATCCTATGCAACTAGATTTACAATCCTAGTTTTAGGAAGCTTAGAACTATGACACCTTAAATACGACCTAAGCATGGCCCATAAAATTATCTGCTACAACGTCCTTCCTGTCAATAACTACTTCAGCTTTAACCACAACAACACACAAGCACACAACTGATACAAACTTAAAGTAAACCATTCTGAACCCAACTTCAGGAAATACAACTTTAGTAACTGAGTAGTTGATACATGGAACTCACTACCAGAATAGCCAGACTCTGTAGTATCATCGCCTAACTACCAAAACTTTACCCTTAGACTATCCACTGTTGACCTCTCCCTATTCCTAAGAGGTCAGTAAGGTGCACCAGAGTGCTTTCTGTCCCTTGTCCTAATGTTTCTCTTTTACTAGTATCATGCATATAAATATTATTATATCTCTGTATACAACCTATACGTACTTGACAAAACAAACAAACAAACAAACAAAGTAGCTTTATGACCATAGGATAATGCAAGCATCATAAATATATGCCAGTTGCCAAATGCCAAAATTTTGATTTCATGACCACGGATCTGTGGTGAGATTCAACAAATTTACTACTGGTTCTGTGGGCGTGGCATGGTGGGAGTGGCAGAGAAAGGATACTGTAAAATCTCCATTCTCACTCCACTCCAAGGGAATGATACTGTAAAATCTCCATTTCCTCCTGATCAAATGGGGCTCAGGAGGCAGAGAAGAGATGAGCTGGGACCAGTAAGGGGTGGTATTATTGGTTCTTCAAACTATCTCTGCCATGGATGGGGCTTCTGCAATGGTCATAACTTTGAAAACCAGTTGTGTTATTTTTGAACAGTCACGAAATGAATGATTGTTATGTCAATGTAACTATCTGTACAGTTCTAACATTAAAATGGTTAGAAATGGCTTCTCATAGAATGTGAAATTTACCTGCATGAGCATAGTTCTTACCCATCCATTTCATAGCAAAAAAAATTAGAGTTCAGTATTTGATGCTGGACTTTTCTTCCAAAATAATAACTGATAAAAAGTTATTTTTAACAGTTAACAGTAACTGCCTCTGCCAATTTAACGGTGACAGACAAATGGCTTTGATTGATTCTTAACAGAAACATCAACTTTTAAAACACATTTTAAAAATGTTTTGTACTTTTCTAACAGTATATTTGCATTATATAAATGGATATATATTTGTGCTTAGCATAAAAAAAGATTATTATTATATCACTAAAGTATGCTTACAAGGTGGATTCATATGATATTTAATTGGCAAAGTTGGTATTGCACATCTAAGCAATTACAGTGGAACCCCGACATAAGAGCTGCTCTACTTAAGAGCAACTCGAGATAAGAGCTGGGAGGGGAGAGATATTTTTGTTCTACTTACAAGCCCAAATTCGAGATACAAGCGCCAAGGAGCTGTCTCCTGAAGCCAAACGCTAACTTCCGCGTTCGGCTTCAGGAGACAGCTGCGAAGCGGCGCACGTGTTTTAAAAGGTTGCAGCCGGCCTGGGGGGCTCGGGGGGGTGCTTGCAGCTTTCTTTCTTGCTCTTTTTCTTTCTCTCTTTTACCTTCCCTTCCTCTATTTCTTCTTTTCTTTCTCCTTCCCACCTTCTTCCCTCCCTCCCTTCACTCATTCCTCTCTTACTATCCCCTTTCATAAGTTTCCTTGCTTCCTTCCTCTGTTCCTGTCCCTTCCCCCTTTCTTTCTTTCTTTCTTTCTTTCTTTCTTGCTCTTTTTCTTTCTCTCTTTTACCTTCCCTTCCTCTATTTCTTCTTTTCTTTCTCCTTCCCACCTTCTTCCCTCCCTCCCTCCCTTTACTTATTCCTCTCTTACTCTCCCCTTTCATAAGTTTCCTTGCTTCCTTCCTCTGTTCCTGTCCCTTCCCTCTTTCCTTCCTTCCTTCCCACCCTCCGTCCATTCATTCACCCATTCCTCTCTTGATCGCTTAAAGCCGGTCCCTGGTGCAAAAAGGGTTGGGGACCTCTGTCCTACAGGATTGGGTGGCAGAGAAGTTGAACATATGTAAATTTAAAAGTTTAAGAAAGTTTACAAGTTAAGTGAAAGAAACTTCATTATTCATTTATATGTACATGTACATTTCTTCATTAAAAACATGTCTTTCTGCATAATTTAGACTAACTTTGTGAGTTTTTTGAGGGCTGGAACCAATTAAAATTATTTACATTAATTCCTATGGGGAAAAGTCGTTCGAGATAAGAGCTGCTCGACTTAAGAGCCCAGGTCCGGAACGAATTAAACTCGTATCTCGAGGTACCACTGTACTATATTTTTCAGAGTGTAAGACTAAACTTTCCTCCCCCCAAAAGTGGATAGAAATATCTGTGGTCTTATACAGCGAATGTTGCCTAAGCCCTTCCTAAACCCTGACCCCCATCCTTTGACCATTTTGGGTCTCTGCACATTGCATTTATGGCCTGCTCCAGGCTGCAGGTATCACCACAGCCCATCACTGCTAATCGCTGCCTCTGTGCATCATGTTTTTGGCCTCCACACACACTGTTTTCGGCTTCAGCATGCCCCATTTTCAGCCTCCATGTGTCTGGACCAGGCCAAAAACATGATATATGCAGAGACCAATAACAGGTTGCCTGGAGGCCTAAAATAGGTCATGTGGAGGCAATGGGTTGTGATGATTCCCGCAACCGGGAACAGACTGAAAATGTGATGCACAGAGGCAGCAATCGATGGCAATCTGCTATGGTGATCCCCACAGCCTGGAAGAGCTAATTGGCAATATTCCAGGAGGCTGATCCAACTGCCAATCAGCTGCTTGTGCTGGATCAAGTTGCGATAACTAGCTGAAGCTGGCCAGGCTGTTTGCTGTAAGGATACTAGCCAGATGAATATCAATTGATGCTGATAGGAAGAGGCAGGATATTTTTTCTTGTTTTCCTCCCCAAAAACTAATGTGCATGTTATACTTCAGAGCATATTATACTCTGAAAAATATGGTATATTTAAAATTCCTCTGGTTTGCAACATCACATCAGGAACAACTGAGGGGATTCTTGCTTTTTTATAGTATTCCTAGTAAAGATACTGGTTCTGAACTAAATAGCAGTCTTTCTAGTCAATTCAATTCAATGTAAAATTAAGCTACATTAATTTTCTTGGCTTCTAATCAATGGGAACAAAATATTTTCAAGGCTTTGAGCAAAATACTATGTGAGCAAAATATTATTAAAATGGTACAGTCAGGGTAGAATAATTTTATATAATTGTGGCCTTGACTGATTTTTTAATGGAGCATCTACTTACTATCTGACCCTATGGAGTTATTGTTGCATTTTTGCAATACACAGTAAAATTCATTACACCCAAACTGGTCCCCACAGTAAAATTCATTACACCCAAACTGGTTTCATTGTAAAAGGTATAGCAATCTAAAGAGCAAGTAAAGAGATTAAATGACCTATGCCATTAAAAACAAGGAGAAAACAAAAAAGAAAAAAGAAAACACCTTATCATCTAACAAGCATCTCATGAGCAAATTTATAAGAACTTCTCAAGGAAAGCTCAGTTCACATTTGTAAGCTCATCTAGAAAATGTTTTCAAATAAAATTGCTGCTCTGGGCTGAAGAATTTTAATTATTATTATTTTTTCTTTATCAGTTTCAAAGCCTAATGAATCTGATTTTTAATGAATTCAATTACATTTTTCTCAAAATATAAAACGTATCATTTTAGGATTTTGCTTTGTAACTGCTACATGATATAAATTTAATCATGGTTTATAAATTTAATCATCAGATTTGGTTCATATTTTTTATTTTGTTTTATTTTGTACTTATAGTAACAGATTATTATTCAAACAAGTACATTATGAGTACGAAATGTATATTACTGTTGCAACTTTAGATATATGTCCACAAGAACATGAATGAATTCATAAATATCAGCTATTTAAGCTTTTCTAGCTTTTGCAAAATATCTGCAAAATATCCATATATGAAGTGAAAGCAGAGGTTCTCCATTCACAGTAGAATGTTTATAAATCAGTAAGACAAGTTATCGACTACTGGAAAACCAAGCAAAAAGTTGCATATAACTAGAGAACAATAATCCGACAAAAAAAAAAAATCTGGAGGAGCCATTGTAGCAAGAAACACTTGTTATTTATAGCCAAATATTTCACACTGTACATCGACAACAGAGGGATCTCCAGTGACAATATGTCTAATGTTTTTAAAAGCCAAATTGTGACACGGTACAAAATCAGTTTGCAACAAATGAACATATTCAAAGATCTTGCAAAGATTTGGGCAAGAAAGTTCAAAACTTTTTTCAATGTTACAGAAATATTTATATTTTCGTAACTGCCTACACAATCAACTATTAGACAAAACAAATAATATGATTATTCAGAGAAGGTATCTATTTCTTTTTTCTTCTTTAAGGCAAATGGAACATCATTGTTCCACAAATAACAATCATTATTGTTATATCCGATATAAATTCTGCTTTCTCCTATTAAGTTACATGAGATCTGGAAAACATGTATTTAAGTCATTTGACCTAAAATGAATTCAAGAGGAATTAAAACACTGCACCTAAAAATATCAAAGATTCACTACTAAGTGTTAAGTAAAAGTGTTAGAATCTACCTCTCCTGTTCTTGTCTCATACGTATTCTTTCCTCTTCTGAAGTAACAGCTCCCTGCATTTTTATTTTCTCAATCTTGTCATCTTTTCGATGTTTGCCAAACCTGTTAATAACAAAATAAAAGTTCTAACTTGTCACAATGATCAACAATTGTGTAAAATTTCCATTATTGACATAGGAAATTATATCCTTGGCCTCTCACCTAATGGGCTATGAAGTATTATGTTGCTTGTCAAACAAATATCAGTTTCAATTCTTGAAAATGCTTATATTTTATTGATATCCCCATGAAAGTTATTTTATTAAATTTGCAACCAAGTATTTTTCTACTATACTTATTTACATATTAATGCAACAGCCTTTTATCATTATTCAAAATGCCCAGAGGTAAAATCTCTCTCTTTGAACATATGAGGAATAAACTATTCTTATATGGTATATGTATAAAATACAGATACTGTACTTTATTCAGCGCCAACATTGATTTGCCAAGGTAAGGCCTAGAAGTGCATAGTTCCATTTATTTCAAAAGGTAACATGGCCTCATCCACTATAAGTTCTTTTTTTTAAAGTTTAAATATTTTTATTGTTTTTTTAAATATAAACACACACACACAACATAAAACAGGTGCTTTGTGATTTGTGCCCACCACCAGACAAACATGCACACCCCACCACCAAGTCGAGGGTGTTTCTTGTATAAACCATTTTAACCCAAGAGCAAAGTATCTATTTACATATTATAAAATGATTCCAATTTATTTCTTGTAGCTTGGTCTCGGATTCTACTTGCCATATATCGTCTTACCTTGTCCCATCGTCCCATCAGTTGTCGCAAATCAGTTTCATTAAACAAATTTGTCCTTTTATCCATAATCTCAAATTGAATGTGATCCACCATGTACCGGTACCAATTTTGCATTATTCATTTTGTCGCATCTTTCCAACCCAAGACTATTACCGCCTGAGTGCTTTCCATCGCTGCTTGTTTTATTTCTCTAAATTCTCCCATCGCATTACTTTTAACTAATACTGCCATTTCCTTAGTAATTATCCATCGAATATTTAACATCCTATTAATATCCTCTTGCACTTTTTGCCAAAAATTCTGCACTACCAGGCATTCCCAAAACATATGCACGAACACTCCTTTATCTTGGCACCCATGCTAACAAATACCCTTAACATTCTGCTGAAAGTATGCAAGTTGAATGGGTGTGTAATACCACTTATGTAATATTTTCCTTCTCATTTCCCTAACCTTTGTATTCTTAGTTTTCCTTATACAGTGATCCCCCGTTTATTGCGTCCCCAACCATTGCGAACAGGGTACTTCGCTATTTTTCAACCCGGAAGTAAACAACACCATCTACGCATGCGTGCCATTTTCTTTCTATGGCCACGCATGCGTAGATGGTGGAGTTTGCCGGGCAGATCAGCTGCTGGGCGGCTTCCCTGGGTCTTCCCCCTCTTGCCGGGGTTTCCCCTTTGCGTGGGCGGCGGGGAAACCCCAGCGCCGCTTCCCAGCTGAGTGGCGCGAGCAACGGCGTGGGCGGGCGAAGGGCGGGCGGTGGGCGCTCGGACAAGCAGCGGCCGCACCAGCAGCAGCGAGGAGCCAAACATCCGTGTTTCCCCTTTCTGTGGGCAGCGGGTTTCTTCGGCTCCTCGCTGGTCCCCAATTCCGCCAACATCAGGCTCTCCACACGCCCTTTCGCCGTAACACGAGAGCCTTCCGAAAACTCTTTCCGAGCGCCTCAGAGCAGCACCCCCACCCCTCTTTGATTCCCTCAACCCGCCCGGCCCCTCGCTCCCCTTTTCCACACGCGCCACCCAAGAAACGGTTCATCCCGTCTGGGCTTCCCCCCCTCCTCTTGCTCGCTCGCGCTCTCGTTTCCTCTTCCCGCCGCCACATTCGGAGCCCGAGAGGGGGAAAGAGAAGAATGGAGAGAGCCGCGCGCCGGAGACTGCCCCCGCTCCCGCCTCAACAGCAGCCACGGGAGGGGAGTTGCTGCAGCTGCCCCCAGACTTTCCACCAAGCCCAATACCGCCAGCCCACATGCCCGCCTCTCCCCGCGGCTGAGGAGGAGCGAGAGGAGCAGCAAAGTCCCACGCAAGTGCATCTTCTCCAGGCGGGGGCAAGAGCGGCGGGGCGAGTCCGCAGGAAAAAAGCCGCGGGCGACCGAGCGGATCCTGCCATTTGGGGCACTCGGCGGGCAGGGGCATGAAGGATCTCTCCGCCGGCCTCGGGAGCGCGTGGGAGGGTGGCGAGCCTAGGAAGACGAGGCGACGCCGGCCGCTGTCGAGGTAGAGGAGGAAGCGGATTGGCGCTCCGTCCCGCCAGGGTTCCTCTCCATGAGGGCGTCCGCCGAGCTGCCCGAGCTGCCCGTCTTCAATTCACCATCTCACCCGGGCTCCCGATCCTGCTGGGCGGCGGGGAGACTCAGCGGGGAGCGCGCGCATCCGGGACCCAGAGCGCCCTTGTGGCCGCCCATTCATGCCGCTCCGTCGCTCGCCATGCTGGCTTCCCCTCAGGAGACGCGCCTGAGTGGCCTTTTTGCAGTTCCTCTCTGTTCCTCTCAAGAGTTCTTGCGGGGGAAAAGCCGCTAGCCGGCTTTCGGAGCTCCTCCGCCGTCACCCGGCTTCTGGCAGAAGCCTTCTCTCTTTTTTTTCGTGCGCTTGGCGAGGAAAAGCAGCAAGAAAAAAAGAGAGAAGGCTTCTACCAGAAGCCGGGTGACGCCGGAGGAGCTCCGAAAGCCGGCTAGCGGCTTTTCCCCCGCAAGAACTCCTGAGAGGAACAGCAAAAAGGCCACTCAGGCGCGTCTCCTGAGGGGAAGCCAGCGACGGAGCGGCATGAATGGGCGGCCACAAGGGCGCTCTGGGTCCCGGACGCGCGCGCTCCCCGCCGAGTCTCCCTGCCGCCCAGCAGGATCGGGAGCCCGGGTGAGACGGTGAATTGAAGACGGGCAGCTCGGCGGACGCCCTCATGGAGAGGAACCCTGGCGGGGCGGAGCGCCGATCCGCTTCCTCCTCTACCTCGACGGCAGCCGGCGTCGCCTCGTCTTCCTAGGCTCGCCACCCTCCCACGCGCTCCCGAGGCCAGCGGGGAGATCCTTCATGCCCCTGCCTGTCGAGTGCCGCAAACGGCAGGATCCGCTCGGTCGCCCGCGGCTTTTTTCCTGCGGACTCGCCCCGCCGCTCTTGCCCCCGCCTGGAGAAGATGCACTTGCGCGGGACTTTGTTGCTCCTCTCGCTCCTCCTCAGCAGCGGTGGCACGAGCGGCGGCGGCACGAGCGGCGGCCGGACGAGTGGCGGCAGCACGAGCAGCGGCGGCACGAGCGGTGGCCGGACAAGCGGCGGCGGCACCAGCGGCGGGCGGGCAGGCGGCTCCTCAGCTGTTGGGCGGGGGTCTTCCCAGGTGCGGAAGTAAAAAACATCTGCACATGCGCCATGGAAAAAAAAGGGCGCACATGCGTAGATGGTGTTTTTACTTCCGCACCACTATATTGCGAAAAACCAATCATTGCGAGGGGTCCTGGAACGGAACCCTCGCAATGATCGGGGGATCACTGTATTCTCCAATATATTTTTCATCTCTTGCACCTTTACTTGTATTTCACTTTGCCACCATTTAATCAATCTTTGGATCACATCCCCGTCTGATTGCACTAACATCTTATATATATATATATTACTTGCTTGCGCCTTAGTACCATCACTTTTTTCTCTTATTATTTTCTCTAACTCTATTTTCTCCATAAATAGTGCTTCTTTATTCTCCCTTTCATTCAGATATTTACATATTGCATTTATTTGTAGCCATCTTCCCTTACCCAACCACCATTCTATACAATTTCTACTTGGCCTCCCATCCTTCTCATATAACTGTTCTATCTTAATTATCCCTCTCCCCTTCAACTCTCCTATAACCTTATTTAGATTTTCTTTAATCCTAACTTCAACCCTGATTCTTTCCTAATTTCTATCTGCTCTCTCGGACCTGTATTTAAACACATAATCTCTGATTTTTCCATATTGACTAACAATCCCGATTCCTGTTTAAACTCTTGCAAAATATTTCTTATACCTTTAATCATTTCCATCGGGGTCTGGATCAATATAATTGCATCATCTGCAAATAGGTTTAATTTCATTTCTAATTCTCCTATTTTATATCCTACCCAAGTATTATCTTGTCTTATCTTATTAGCTAATGTCTCTATTGCTATTGCAAATAACATTGGAGATAAAGGGCATCTCTGCGTGGTGCCATTTTGTATTTTAATTCTCTGCGTTCTTTGTCCATTCACCCTTATATATGCTTCATTCCCTTTATAAATCTTTTTTATAATTCCACAAAATTTGTCCCCATATTTAATTCCTTCCTTCCTTCCTTCCTTCCTTCCTTCCTTCCTTCCTTCCTTCCTTCCTTCCTTCCTCATAATTTGTATAAATAGCTATGATTAACTTTATCAAAAGCTTTATAAACATCTAATTTCAAAATTCTCAATTTTCTTTTAGTAACAGTAGCATGGTGTATCACATTTATTACATTTCTAATTGGTTCACTATCTTCCTACCCTTCACAAACCATATTGATCCTCTTCAATTATTTTTGGTAGAATATTTTCGAGTCTATTTGCCAATATCTTAATAAATATTTTATAATCTTGATTTGCCAAACTAATAGGATGGTAGGACCCAGTCTCTCTTAAATCTCGATCAATCTTCGGGATGATAACAATCTCTGAAGTCTTCCATGTCTGCGGGATATCATGAGTTAACAATATATTACCAAACAGTTTCCGCAAATGCGGCAACAATTCATTCATATAAGTTTTATAAAATTCTCCTGTAAACCCATCCGGGCCCGGTGCTTTGGCTTGTTTTAACCCTTTAATTACTCTAGCAATTTCATCTTGTGTAATTTCTGCATTCAATATTTGTTTGAATTTTCCCAACATTAAAGACTCCTATATTTACCTTCTCCTCTTTATACAAATCCTCATATTTTCTCATTATCTTCTCTAGCTGCTCTTTACCATATTTAACCTCTCCACTAGGGTCTCTCAATGCTAATATACATGATTTTTCTTTCCTCTTCTTCAAATATCTTGCCATTTGTTGCATTGATTTTGTCCCCCAGCTCAATATTTTTGTCACATTGTCATTCTTCTCTTATTCCATTGCATCTCATTATACACCTTCAATTATTTCCTTTTAAGTTTTAACAGGCTATTCCATTCCCTACTCTTAGTTAATCTCAGCTGCTCTTGTATCAAATCTATTTCCCTTATCTTTCTCTCCCTTTCTCTCCCGCACCTCTTTCTGATATCTACTTCCCTACATATGCATTGTCCCCCTCATATAAGCCTTACATGCATCCCAAACAATTGATTGTTGAATATCGCCTACAACATTAATTTTAAAATATTCACAAAACTCTGTCTGCAATTTATCTTTATCTTGTTCATTAGAAGTTACAACTGCATTATATCTCCAAATTCTTTGATTACATTCCTGACCTATTTCCAATTCTGCCAGTAGCGGGGCATGATCTGACAACCAAATATTTTTTATATCTACTTTTTTAACTTGTATATTGCCCACCCTATTCAATAATATATAGTCAATGCAACTAAATGTATGATATCTTGCTGAATAGTAAGTCCCTCTATTTGGTATATCTGCATGGAGATCCACCATATTAAGTTTATTTAAATGTAACACCCTGCTATTTCCGATCCCATTTGTTAATTGCATATTGAAATCTCCTGCCAAAAACATTCTGCCCTCAATAAAATTATCCAACTTCCTCTTTGTATTTATTATAAATTGGGTTTTTTTGTATTCAGAGCGTAAATTGCTGCCAGTGTCGATTTCTTTTGATTAACTTTCCCTTTAACATTAAACCACCTCCCTTCTCTATCTTTCTGAACTCCAACCTCCTCAAATAGAACCCTCTGATGAATAAGAAGTGCCGTACCTCTACTATTTTGCATTCCTCGAGATTCATATACCCATTTCCAATTTTTATCATTAACCAATTTATCCCTTCCTCCCCATCTTTTATGTGTTTCTGTCAAAATCATAATATCCACCTTGTTTTGCTTAGCCATCCTCAATATCCTGTAACATTTCAAATCTGATCCCAAACAATTCACATTTAAAACCATTATAGTACACTCACTCATAATATGCAAGAATAACCCTTTCCCCCTCTTGTTTTGCTCCTGGTTTACTTATTTTTCCCTTCCTCAACCCAATCACCTCCCCCAAAGTACCTCCCCCCTCGCTTCGTCCACCAAAAATGGGGAGGACAAGAAAACCCTTCTCCATTCATGAGGCACTTGAATGGAGAAGGGTTTTTCTTGTCCTCCCCATCCTACTGATAACGTCCTATGCTACTGAGCTCCACTTGCAACCACTTTTTAATATAATTAGAGGGGAAAAAATCTCCTCTCACCCTTCTTTATTTAAGCATTGAATAATACCTTCTTTCACTTTTTCCCATCTCCCTCCAACAAGAATAAAAATTAACAATAGTTTCCAGAAACATCTCCAAGAGGGGGCAGCAGAGTCAGTTTCAACTCTTCACTTCTTCACTTTCTCCTCACGCTGGGCCCTTGTTCTTCTCTGCTCCCTTCTCATGGCCGCCACCTGCCCCGTCAACTCCTTCAGCTGCTCCTCCCTTTGCCTTTCCTCCTCATCTGGAGTACTGCGATCGCTGAAATATTCTTCTCCTCCTTCTGCTCCTTGTGTCTGTCCAACTGCTCCACTCTCTCCTTCTTCAGCTCCTTGTGGCTCCCCGTCTACTCCGCTTTCTCCAAACTCAATACCCAATTAGTTCAATAGTGCCTTTCCCTCCTCCAATGATCTTGCTCTAACCATCTCATTTTCCTGGAACACCAAAATGACAGCTGGAATATCCCAGGTAAACTTTTTTCCACTTTGATATAGGTGGCTTGAAATTGGGCGTAAAGCAGCTTTCGCTCTCAAAGTTTCCCAGAAGAGATCTCTAAGAACTCTTATCTCGTTTCCATCTTGATTAAGGCTGGCACAACTTTTCAAATACTTATAGATTATTTCAGCTTTCTTCTCACTGGCCAAGGCCATAACAATGTCTCTTTGCCTCTCCTGGTTTCTACGTGGAACGCCCCAATAAACACGCTCTATGTCATTGAAAACAACTTGGGCGCCCTGCGCTTTCATCCAACCAAAAAGTACTTCAGCTAATTTCAAGCCTGGAGCAAAATCTGATCTAAAACCACACAGACGTAAATTTCTTCTCCTTTGATGATCCTCCAAATTGGCAAGACTATAATTATACTGCTTACAAACCTCAGCTTGGCTTTTAACTTGATGCTCTAAGTTCCAGATTTTTTCAACTGACTCATGTGTTCCCTTTTTAACTATTTTAATATCTAGGGAAAAAATTTCCAATACATCTTCAACTCACTGGAATCTCTGTTCAAAGCCACCCACAACCTGAAGTAAGTTATCCAGTTTTGTTTCAATTTCCCCAAGGCTAGGGTCAGCCCCTTCAGCCATTTTATTAAAATTTATTGTACTCACTTCGTGATAGCGAAAGATTATGCATGCGTCACAGACATTTCTAGACATACCTATGCAAGCTCTGATATGAAAATTTTTTAAAAGTGGAAAATCTCCGTCAAAACATCATAAATCTCTCTTGAAGATAAGCAAAGCTGTAGAGCAATTACAGAAGTTCAAAGAGAATCTAAGATTTGTGGTTTTAAGGGAAGACGGATATTCTTTCGCTATCCACTATAAGTTCTTACTGAGAGATGATTAGAGATTACTATTAACTTTAGAAGAAAGTAAGGACATTGGCATTATAAATATATTTAAAAAAATGGAATATGGTCTACATCGCATAAATTTTACTTAAGGATGAATTCTGGCCAAATTAATATAGTATGGCATCTTATTGGTACAATTGAATTCCTTCCCACATCCAAAGCCTGTAACTGTATACCATGAACAATATCAGATTGAAAATCTTCCTGTCTTGTTCACTGAACAAAAAATAAAATACTTCGTGATTTACTGTATATTCACAATACCCAAAATTGTATTTCCCAAAATACAATATAATCGTTTTACTCTAAGCATACTGGAATATAAAAGTAAGATGGATGGTTATGTTAATCATATAAAGAAACAAACAAAGGGCGTAATAGAAACAATCCCAATTTAGTATCTATTTAGCACAAAGCCAGTTAGTTGTATGACCTTGGACCAGTCAATCTACCTCAGCCCTACGAAGCTGGCAAATTGCTTCCAAAATCTTGCTAAGAAAACTGCATGGAGTTTTGCAGTTGCAGGAATCAATATATATTTGAAGGGATTTTAAAAAAAGTTAATACAATTTATTATTTGTATAATTGAAACAAAAGCAGTTTATTTTAGAGATCTGTTTTTATGACAACGTGAAACAAAAGTTACAAATTAAAATATTATGCTTTCATTAAAGTGTGATAAAATGAAGAGGGATTTCTGAAACTTTGTTCACTTACCTGAACAGATGCTTTAAGTTACCTGTAAACTCTCAAAAACCTAGTGATATTTTAATTCTTGGTTTAGCCCAGTGATGGCAAACCTTTTTTTCCTTGGGTGCCGAAAGAGCATGGGCGTATGCTATCATGCATGCCTGAGTGCCCACACCCATAAATCGATGCCTGGGGAAGGCGAAAACAGCTTCCCCCCTGGAGGCCCTCTGGAGGCCAGAAATGACCTGTTTTCCAACTTCTGGTGGGCCCCGTGGGCTCATGGTTCACCTTCCCCAGGCTCCAAAGGCTTCCCTGGAGCCGGGGGAAGACAAAAACGTCTCCCCCATTCCTCAGGTGGCTCTCTGGAAGACAAAAATGCCCTCACAGAGCCTCTGTACGAGCCAAAAATAAGCTGGCTGGCATACACATGCACGTTGGAACTCAGCTAGGGCAATGGCTCATGTGCCAGCAGATATGGCTCTGTGTGCCACCTGTGGCACCCATGTCATAGGTTCGCCATCACTGGTTTAGCCCATTTGTGACAACTACATGAAGATAATTTAATGTTTAAAACCAATAATCTATCTCTTTACAAATGTTCTAGATAGCTCAGAAGTAGTTCAGGATCTGCAAATATTTCTTTAGATTATTCACAAGAGATGAGAATTTCTAATATGGTTCTTCTTTTCAAACAATACCAGAATTGAACTCTAACGGACAAAGTGGAGCCTCAGTTGACAATACAATGTATTCCAAATCCTAAGTATCCACGTATAAGTTCAGAGTTATCCATTCATGCAAGAAGATCGATTCAAATCATTTTGTTGTAATAACAAAATGTAAATAAAGTTAAATCCCAGGAGATTATTTCTAAATACTGGGAGTTCAGGAAATAAATCCCAGAAGATGAACTCGTGTGTTCAATATGACAACTTAAAAAATAGTTCATATACAAGAAACTCTTATTATTCAGGAATCCAGGAGTAAATAAGAATTAAAGATTTTTATTTTCAAGTTTTATGCAAACAGTGTCAAATAAGACACTGAGATGATCCACAGGGCAATCAAATAAGCATACCTGTTTCTCCGCTCCTGAAAACTGGTATGAATTTTATCACCTTAATTCCTTAACATAATTAAGTTCTTTGTTAGGCCACTAGTTAGAATTTAGTTCCCACTGTGATAAAAAAAATTCTTCTAGAACTGAGCGTGCTTCTCAAAGTTACCTTAGTTTTCTTATTTAAAAAAAAATTAAAAGAAAGTACATTTTCTAGATAAATCTGAAAACTCTATTGAATAGACATCTATTGAATAGATATTGAATAGGGGGTATTCAACTCAGTGCAGAAGTAGCTAAAATAATTTTGACAGAAATGTGACAAACATAGGTCACAATTGTTCTTTCTTTTGGAACTGTTGCAAATAATTTTAAACAGAATCATCCAGAGGAGGGGAAAGGGGTTTTTGAAAGGCCAAAGGCTTATTGTATTTTGATTCATGAGCAAAAAATATTGGTCACTCAGCAGCTAAATGTGCATGCCACTTTATTTTCAAACAATAAATGTATTTTTATCTAGGCTGACTTGATCATCTATAAATGAAAAAGAATCACAGAATTACACAGTTGAAAAAGATATTGGAAATTTTCTAGTCCAATGCCTTTCTCAAATAGGAGATCCTATATCATATCATCATTAGAGTGGTAAGAAAATCCTTTGCAGGGAATTTGGATTAATTAATGTTTGCCCAGGTTTGCCTGGTGCACCAGTTGTGGCCCTATTTGGACAGGGAATCTCTGCTCACAGTCACTCATGCCCTCATCACCTCGAGGTTCGACTACTGCAACGTTCTCTACATGGGGCTACCTTTGAAATGTGTTCAGAAACTTCAGATCATGCAGAATGCAGTCGGGAGAGCAACCATGGGCCTTCCTAGATACGCCCATGTCTTGTCAACACTCCACGGTCTGCACTGGCTGATGATCAGTTTCCGGTCACAATTCAAAGTGTTGGTTATGACATATAAAGCCCTACATGGCATTGGACCAGAATACCTCCGGGACTGTCTTCTGCTGCACAAATCCCAGCAGCCGATTAGGTCCCACAGAGTTGGTCTTTTCCGAGACCCGTCGACTAAGCAATATCGTCTGGTGGGGCCCAGGGGAAGAGCCTTCTCTGTGGTGGCCCCGACCCTCTGAAACCAACTCCCCCCAGAGATCAGAACTGCCCGTACCCTCCTCGCCTTTCGCAAGTTGTTGAAAATTCACTTTTGTCGCCAAGCATGGGGAAATTGACATTTCCCCTAACTATCTTGGTTTATGTATGGTTTGATTGGGTTGTGTGATTATTTTATTACAAGGGCTTTTAAATTGCATTTTTAAATATTGGATTTGTACATTGTTTATCATTGTTGTGAGCCGCCCCGAGTCTTCGGAGAGGAGTAGCATAGAAATCTAATAAATTATTATTATTATTCCAAATAAATGGCTGTCCAGTCATGGAGCATCCACAATTTCTAGAAGCAAACCTTTCCACTGATTGTTTTCCCATACATGAAATTTCTTTTTAATTCTACCTGGTTTCTGTTCTGATTAGTTTTCATCCATTACTGTTGTTTTGTCCCTAGGTGCTTTTGGAAATAGGTTGATCTCCTCTACTCAGTGATATTCCCTAAAACACTGGAAGATAGCTGTGATGTCATCCCTAGTCCTTCTCTTCATTAGATCAGACAATCCCAGTTCCTACAGCCATTCACCATATGGTTTAATCTACAACTCCGTAATCATCTTTGTTGCTCTTCTCTATCTGAGTAGGATTTAGGGGTAGTGATTTCTGTTTTTAATAGGAAAGTGAACACAAGAACAAGGGTCACAATCTGAGGTTAGTTGGGGGAAAGATCAGAAGCAACGGGAGAAAATATTATTTTACTGAAAGAATAGTAGATTCTTGGAACAAACTTCCAGCAGACGTGGTTGGTAACTGAATTTAAACATGCCTGGGATAAACATATATCCATCCTAAGATAAAATACAGGAATAAGGGCAGACTAGATGGACCATGAGGTCTTTTCTACTGTCAATCTTCTATGTTCAACATTTTTTTGTGTGTGGTAACAATGGTAAATAAAACTGAATGCAGTATTCCAACAATGGTCTTATCATCACAGTATAATGCGGAACTACCACTTCATATGATGTTAATGCAATCCCTCTGTTGATGTAGCACCGGTTTGTGTTTTGTTTTCATTTTTCATTTTTTTCCAGCTAAAGCAATCATACATATTTAACTGATTGTCTATTAGGACTCCTAGATTCCTCTCATAGTTACTACGGTTGAGCCAGTTAGTAATTATTCTATTCTTGTGCTTTTTTCCCTGTTGCTTAAATGTAAACCTTAGTTTTCTGAAAACTGAATTATATTTTGTTGTATAAGGCCCAGTGTCAAGACTGTCAAGATCCTTCTAGAATCGAGATTGTGTGAAGTATTAGGATTGTTTTACAAAACTTTAGTAAGACCACACTTGGAATACCGCATCTAATTTTGGTCATAATATAAAAAAAGATATTGAGGCGCTGGAAAGAATGCTAAGAAGAGCAAAAAAAGATAATAAGGGGGCTAGGGGTTAAAACATATGAAGAATGATTGCAGGAGTTGGGTACATCTAGTCTACAAAAACACGAGAGGAGATTTAAATTGTAGTGTTCCAACATTTGAGGGATTGCCACAAAAATAAACTATTATGAAACTATTGATAATATTAAACAATTTCCCAAAGCATCTGAAAATAAACAAGGAACCATGGATGGAAAATAATCAAGGAGAGAAGCAACCTAGAATTAAGGAGAAATTTTGTAACAGCGAGAACCATCAACCAGTAGAATGGCTTACCTCCAATAATAAAGGGTACTCCAAAACTGGAGCTTTTTAAGAAGAGACTGGAGAACCATTTGTCTGAAATTGATTATTTATTTATTAAATGGATTTGTATGCCGCCCCTCTCAGAGGACTCATTCAATGATATATGGTAGTGATGGTGAACCTTTTTTGGTTTGCATGCCAAAAGGGGGGGGGTATATGATTGTACTAGCATGAGTTCATGTGCCCACACTCCTTCCCTCCCGCCACGCATCCACATAGGCCGCATAGGCCTTTCTGAAGCCTGGTAGGCAGTGGTGGATTCATACCAGCGACGAGTTAGGTCCCACAGAGTTGGCCTTCTCCGGGTCCCGTTAACTAAACAATGTCATTTGGCGGGGCCCAGGGCAAGAGCCTTCTCTGTGGCGGCCCCGGCCCTCTGGAACCAACTCCCCCCGGAGATTAGAACGGCCCCCACCCTCCTCGCCTTTCGTAAGCTCCTTAAAACCCACCTCTGCCATCAGGCATGGGGGAACCAAGATACTCTTTCCCCCTAGGCCTTTACAATTTATGCATGGTATGTTTGCTTGTATGTATGATTAGTTTTACAATAAGGGTTTTTTAGTTGTTTTAGTATTGGATTTACATGCTGTTTTTTATTGTTGTTGTTAGCCGCCCCGAGTCTACAGAGAGGGGCGGCATACAAATCCAATAAATAAACAAACAAACAAACACACACACACACACACACACATACCAGTGTGGTGCAGAGATCTGCCTCAATATGAACCCACTGATTTTTGGTGGTGGTGGGGGGTTCTGGCATCCCCCTGTCATAAGAAGCCCTCCCGCCATGTTAATGCTGACTTTTATTCTTCTTCCGAAGCACAGCTGAGGGTTTCTTCCACATGGAGATACCAGGAAAAAAAATCACCAAAAATCAGTGGGTTCATACCGGTGCAGCTCTCTGGACCATATCTGTAAGAACCCACCACTGAAGAAAAGCCTAAACCAGCAAACTGAAAGTGTGGTTTTTTTCCAAACTTCCGGTTTGTCCATTGGGGGATTTTTTTTTGCTTCCGGGGCTCCAAAGGATGAAACTGCTTCTCCAAAGGCCGAAAATCAGCTGGCCAGTGCGCAAATGCGCACTGGAGCTGAAACATGGAAAAGTCTCACGTGGCCTCCCATATGGTTCAGCCATGCCATTGGTTCTCTATCACAGGTAGCAAGACTTGATGACCTCCAAGGTCCTTTCCAACTCTGTCATTTTGTTATTCTGTTGTTCCTTCTAAGTGTTGTAAAGTATTGCTAAAGGGTAAAGAATTCATTAATCTAGTATTAGTTTTCAACAAAGTTTATTTTCTGTTATACATAAATTATGACAAAATATTTGGAAAAGAATATGATCTCTATTTTTTCTGGCTTAAAAAGATGATTTGGGAATGGGAAGAACAAATGAATTAAAAAACACTTCCTCAGAACAGGTAATATTCTTAAAGATGGTTGGTGCTGGATCTGGATTTCTGCAGGCCAATCTAAAAACTGTAGAAGACCAAGCATCTTCTTTTCATTTTTCTTTTTGGCCTTTAAGCTTGATTTGATACAAAATTAGATTTAAATCAGGTGAGAACTGTTATTTATCTGTTACAGTGTGCTTTTATCTGATTAGTGTTTAATGAATGACATCTCAATTTTAACCATCCAAAATATGTCCTAGATTACACAATAGCATAATAAAAAGTCTTCCCCTTTATTCCTTTCCTCTTGGTCTTTGTTAATTTATTTCTTCCTTGCTTGCTTGTAGTCACCATCTTCTCCCCAAACAACGGACTTGCTAGACTTTTGTCCCAGATTGGGTATTGGTTGCTATGGTTACTTGGTAGGGGTTCAAGACCTAAAAAAACCACAGTATATATTTCCTTCACAAAAATGACAAAAGGTTTATCTTCACTTGTAAATGCACATGCTTGTGTAACAGATGCTTCATACACCAAGAAAACAATTATACTGGGAACTATGTCAGAAGAAACCATTCTTCATCTGAAAATGAAAAATAGCAACAAAAAGCCCAGACCAACTAAATATTCAGTTATATCATTATCATCACATATTAAATTTTATATGCTACCTGACCCTCAGTAATTAATTTAAACCTGGAAACCTTATCATTTGGTGAATTAGAAATATCATTTCTAACTAGCTACTGGAGAAAATAGAGGGTGTAATTCAATATACAATTATTCATAATTTACAATTGCTTTAGTGTGTTCTCAGAGATTATTTTAATTTGTTTAAAGCTATTTGTATAATAGTTTCCCCATTTTGTATGCCAATGGTAGGTATTCTGGGGCATTCCATATATTGCTGAATTCCCAGTACCCCTTCCAATTTGCCATCCTTTGTATAGCTGGTTAGACTTAAACAACATTGACATCTGGAGGATTCCTATTTCTGCTCTATCCTTTCTAGCTGTGATCATGCTTTTCCTAATTGATATTCCAGAAAGGACATAATAGTTAAATAGGGTATGTTTAAATAAAACTTTAAAAATATAATGCCAAATACCATGATTGATGTCCTATATAAAATCTGGCAATTGTCTAATCTGGCAGACCGAACTTCCACATGACTGTCAATAATTCAAGAAAGCTATGCATTCCACATATTAATTAGGTGAGCTTTTCCATGTCCATATGTTTTGGACTGCAACTCTTATTGTCTTCAGCTAGCACAGCCAATAATAAGGGGTGACTGGAATACATTCCAAAACATTTGGCGGACAGCATGGTGGGGACGTTTTGCATAACCCATAGAAGGAAACAAGAATGCCCCGTTAAAACAGCTAACAATGATCGTAAAGTGTTTATGGAGAAGACATTATTGGCAATTACACCAAAATCTTTTTTCCTCTAGAGGTTTATCAAACATCATGCATCATTTGAATAGGGGCTGGCCTTTGGGTACAGGATTTAAGTAGATGCAGACAAAAAAGGCCACATATGTGACACATTTTTCCAACAGATTTTTAAATGAACAATTCTAAAGATGTCTGTATTTAATGTTATCTGCTTTGAACTTTAATCTAAGCTTTTTCTTTTTCCATCTGATCCTGGCAGTGATTGCCAGAACTGGGGCCAAAAGCCGAAGCTGAATCCAAGTAAGGGAGAGATTCTGGTGGATTGTATGTGTCCTTTGTGCATGTTCTTTTCATCAGTGTTTGGCAAGCAAGTCAAGCTTGAGTTTTCCTCCTAGTTGAGTAATAAACAACCAAGGGGAGTTTAAATCGTAGAGTGTTTAAGAACACACAAGGACTCAACCAACATTAAGAGAATACAAACACACAAAAAGAGTAGGATAAGGATACAAGTAAATTAAGATCCAAGTTGTCTGTTCTAAGTTAGAGTTCCCCAACCTTTCCAGCTTTGAAGATGGTCTGGGGGCATGGGGAGGCTGACACATGGAAATGGTGGGTGCATCCCCACATGCATGAGCAGTGGGCAAGCTTACACAGATAGCTCCATTTGCAGGACTGGCGGGCATGTGCACCTGCTATTCACTCAAATGGAGCACATGCACACAGCCTTGGACATTCTTGTGCAAGTGGAGATGCATGCGCATCTCACCCACTACTTCCATGGCCCAACTCCAAAAGGCTCAAGGTTGTGGGCTTTGATCCGGAGGTTGAGGAGCCCTCTTGTAAGACACAAAATGAGATTTTACAAACTACTGAACACAAGGCCTTGTTGATTACATTGGGCTGTAGGAATCAATTAAGATTGCTCATAATCCTAGAAAAATCCACTGCCAGCCCCCTTACAGAGCCTAGGACAGTGATGGCGAACCTATGCAAGGTGCCACAGGTGGCACACAGTGCCATATCTTCTGGCACGTGAGTGTTGCTCTAGCTCAGCTCCAAGTACATGTGTGTGCCCGCCCGCTGATTTTTGGCTCACATAGAGGCTCTGGGTGGGCATTTTTGGCTGCCAGAGATCCTCCGTGGGGATGGTGGAGGGTGTTTTTACACTCCTCTGGGTCTAGGGAAGCCTTTGGAGCCTGGAGAGGGCAAAAAGCGAGTCTACTGGGCCCACCAGAAGTTGGGAAACAGGCCATTTACAGCCTCACAAGGCCTCCGAGGGGTGGGGGAAAGTTGTTTTCACCCTCCACGGGAATTGAATTACGGGTGTGGGGAGTCATGCATGCGCGATAGTGCGGGTTGTCAAACTCAAGGCCCGTGGGCCAGATTTGGTCCATGGTGTGCTTAGATCTGCCCTGTGGGGTTACTCTGAAAATAGCGAAAGACCAGCCCTCCAGCGCCTCTGATAGAGAAAACAGAGCTTGGTATAACCCACACAGGCTCCATTTTAGGCCACAACGGCCTCCTGCAACCATTTGGCAGTGAAAATGGAACCCAGGAACCACTGTGTGCAGCTCCAATTTTGCTAGCAGAGAGCTGCAGGAGGCCCTCGCGGCTAAAAATGTACCCTCATCAAGTGACATCAAGCTGGCCATGCTCCTGGCCGTGCCCCCCGGGTCCTCCCAAGATCAAACAGCCCCTGAAGCTGCCTCAATGAAATTTGAGTTTGACATCCATGCTGTAGAATAACTGATTTTTGGCTGTTTTGAAATAAATATATAAGTAATCTTGAAGTATACAGTGATACCTTGTCTTACAAACTTAATTGGTTCCGGGACGAGGTTCTTAAGGTGAAAAGTTTGTAAGACGAAACAATGTTTCCCATAGGAATCAATGGAAAAGCGATTAATGCGTGCAAACCCCAAATTCACCCCTTTTGCCAGCTGAAGTTCCTGTTTTTGCGCTGCTGGAATTCCCCTGAGGCTCCCCTCCATGGGAAAGCCCACCTCTGGACTTCTGTTCTTTTGCAATGCTGCAGGGGAATCCCAGCAGCGCAAAAACGGGTACTTTGCTGGCAATGGAAGTCCAGAGGTGGGGTTCCCTAGCGAGGGGAACCTCAGTGAAATCGCAGCATCACAAAAACATAGAGGTCTGAAGGTGGGGTTTCCCATGGAGGGGAGCCTCAGAGGAATCCCAGCAGCGCAAAAACGGGTGCTTCGCTGGCAACAGAAGTCCGGAGGCGGGGCATCCCATTGGCGGTGGTTGGTTTGTAAGGTGAAAATAGTTTGTAAGACAAGGCAAAAAAAATCTTAAACCCCGGGTTTGTATCTCGAAAAGTTTGTATGAAGAGGTATCACTGTATTTTAGAAGTGAATATGTATATGACAATGGCCATATATGACAATGGCCATAAATTTTATGGCTATATGATTGAACTTTGGAATAGACTATTATTTCCTTAAAATTTATTGCTTAGCCAATCAATCTCTAGGTGTTAGCAACCACACAAATTCAAGGCATCATGCTTGCATTTGATATCAGTGAAGTTTCCATAAAATACATAAGAGGAACAAACTGTAATGGGTTAAACAGAGGGTTGCTGTTTCAATGACTCAATCAAAGATGCAAGATTAGGGAGAGAAAAGCTTCTATTAAGAGATAAGAGTCTTGGTAATCAGCAGTGATGAGAGCAACCACAGAAAAAGAGCACTGAAGTTTAATGGAAATCTTACAAAATCAAACACATTTTTGGGAATGGTTAAGAATAGCTAAATAAGAATGCAATATATATTGAATAGCTAAATACTAAATGCAGTATACATGCACATTTAGTAGTCATAGTGCAATCACATTAATTGTCTTGGTTTGAATTCTGAAAGTATCTTAGTTATGGTTTGTTTATTTATTTATTTTGTCCAATACACAATGAGGGTTTTAGTGGGTATATATCTATATACACGTAGTAAAATACATGATGAAGGTTATAGAGGAGATACTCATAGTAAAATATATCTAAGAAATAATAGAAAAGAAGATATAGTAATATATATCAATGAAAGAATAGAAGAAGAGATATAGGAATAGAATAAAGGTATAGGAGATATAGGAGAGCAATAGGACAGGGGACGGAAGGCACTCTAGTGCACTTGGGAGGTGGAGGAGGCAGGAGGGGATCAAAGTTTAGTGATCTAAATAGTTTAAATTCATTGTAATATATAATACAGTCAAAACAGATAACTCATCTTTACTGTTATGAAATGCTTCTTAGAAATATTGTTTCCAAGTCAGTATTATCCAAGCAGGTTTGTGGAGTTTTGTTAGTTGTTAAGTAAATAATTAAACTCTACAGCTGAAGGATTTCAAGACAACTATTAATCTACCGATAAAACATTTCATGCAGCATTTAGCTAGCAATATTCAAATCTGCTTTATTACATATTTTGTCAAATTCTGGGTAAAAATATGGAAAATTAACATGTCTCTACAAAACAACAGAGACAAAATCTGACATCTGGATGATATTCCCAAACTAATGGAGTTTGTATCGATAAGGAGAAGGCGTGAGATTATCCACATGAGCTTCAATGCTTATAGCTTATAGCATCTCATTGATCCATGTTTTAAAGCATGCTAAAATGGGCACATTTAAAGTAAAAAGAGATCTTCAGGGCACCACAGTACTCATTGCCACCTGTGGGAGTGTATCTTCAATCTGGTAAAGATTTAATTAAAAGGAAAGAGCCAATTACCAAGGCATTTTAAAAATGCAAAAAAGCCTATCAGGATTTTGGAGTAACAAAGTTTAAAAAACAGAATGCTTTGAGTCTTGAAAGTAGCTTTTAATAAATGGGAAAGAGAAAACAAATGGACATTTTGCTGACTTTAGTGTCAATGGTTCATATCATATTGTCACATTTCAGCCACACAAAGATCACAAACGAGCTGCATACGTTAAAAAACAAAACAAAAAACTTACCATAGTCAGTCAATTTCTACTATCTAGTCTGTGAAATCAAATAGACTTGATGGTAACAACTCTGAATTAAATTAGGTGCTAATAAAATTGCATTATGACCCTTTTAAATTAGCAATGCTCACTTAAGATCATTTGGAAGATGACATTCAGGCAGTGGCTCTTCTCCAATGCTTCTTTTGACTATGCCGCTTCTAAGTCCATGCAATGTACATTTAAATGCATTATTGTTTCAAAACACAATACTGTACTACAAATTGCAAATTATATCCAGTTCAAGGACTGATTATGATAAATTGTAGCGCTATTGCCTCTGCTTGAATAAATCTGATAATAATAATAATAATAATAATAATAATAATAATAATAATAATAATAATAAATTGATTAAGTTGCCAGTGGTTGCATGAGATGAGTACGACTGAACACTGCCATTAGCTTCTTTTGTTAGATGCAACACTTCGACATAAAAGAGGCAACAAAACTTACTGCAGTTGGTTACCATGGTTTTTGTACAATTTAAACTACAGGTACTTTCTAATAAGGGGGGATGGAGAAGGGTTTTTAAAAAGGTAGACTTTTCAAGGCAGGTTTTCAAGTAATTTTGATGCTGAATTTTTTTTTTTGAAAGGTGAGGGATTTTTCTTCAGAAAAGGAAACATAGGAAAAGACTCTTCAATAAAAGTAAGAAAAGAAATGTTCAAATAGAAAGAACCGGACAATATCTTGCTCATGATACTATGGCTACATATAAACATAGTTGAGGAAGAGGAATAAAAGATAAATATGAAGGGGTTGTCAAGATCACTAAGATATATTAATCAAGTGTATTAATGAGTTCTACGGAGATTCTCAATCATCCAGGTCATACTTTTTTTTCCCCAAAAAGACAACTGGGCTTTTTTGGATCCCCCCCCCTTCAAAACATTTTGCATTTTCAAGAGAAAAACAAGAAAATCCGGTTGTGTTTGGAAAATACTGTTTCTGGCAGCAGTTTTCAGTATCTTTAGAAAAGAAAATCTGAAAATATTGGGAATGGAATTTTTGTCAACTACCCTATTTTTCAGATTATATAAGAACCACTTTTTTACACCCCCCCCCCCAAAAGTGTGAAAACTAGGGTGCTTCTCGAATGTAGCCCCTTTCACCCACCCAACCCCACCTTTTTGGCCTCTGCCCTCCTTGCAGCAAATAGAACAGAGCTTGTTAAGCCTAGCAACTCCTTATCAGCCTCTCCACCCTCAGCTAAATAAGAGGGCAAGGCAAGCCACTTGCTAAAATGAAAGTGAAACTAAAGTTCAGCTTTAGTTGTAAGGACACAGGAGACAGAGGCACAATTTTATTTTCTTGTGCTAATCAGATGCTGAAACTGAATGAAAGGAGGTAACTAATAACTATAAATGTCTTTAGAATGTTCAAATTATTAGACTTTGTTCTGTCTGGGTTCCCCCAGACTTCAACACCAACTGGAAAAAACAGCCAGACACTCTGGTAAAAGCAAAAGTACTTTATAGCTGGAAAAAATAAACACAGAGGAAAACCTGTTCTTCCCAACAGACAGGCTATAATACTTTACAGCAGAGTCCTGATGTCCAGACAATACAGCAAGCTTCTTGCTGGCACACCCACCCCAAGGTTTCAGTAGTCAAAGGCACAAACCAGGATTCCAAGACGCCAAAGTTCACAGCTAGGTCCCAAGACTCTCAAAGATAAAACTCCACAAGCCAGGAAGGGTGGGTCTGCCTTTTAGCCTTTCCAAAGAGCACCACACCCAAACCCAGCTGTTGCCTCTTTAATGCTGAAAGTACCTAGCCAATTGGTCCCTTCGCTGTGTAGCTCTTCTCTGTCGCAGATCAATTATGGCTTGTGCATTTTCCTCTAAGGAATCCAGGCTGCTTGCTGGGGAGAGCTCCCTCTGGGGGGGACTCTGGCTGTCCTCCCTCTTCTTCAGCCTGGGATTCCTCCTCCTCGTCTGCCTGCACCTCCTGTTCCTCATCCTCTCCCTCTGAGCTGGAAACCGACAGAAGATCAACCGTTCCCTGAGGGGCCTCAGACGGAACCACAACAGACTTATTTTTAAAAGACTGCTTTATTATTGTTAAAAGAAGAAGCTTTTTAAAATAAATGTTTGATCTGAAGAGGCCCAGTGCTACTGTATCTTCATTTAAATAATAGAAAATAATGTATACTTCCAGAAAGCCACATCAGTTTAAAAGATCTGTACAAGTATAATCTGAAATGTAGCAGTGTCCTGTTTAAAATTAAGATAAGGCAGCTGAGTTAAACCCTGATTTAGTCATGTTTGGGGTAGATCTATTTAAATAATTGTGAGGAATTAGTGTGACTGCATTTAAGAAAACTTTCTGACATTAATATAGTGCCATAATGTACATTTCTCCAGTTCTTTACTATTTCTATGGGTCAGACACACATGCACAGAAATACACAGCAAATATTGTGCTGTTTTCTGTTTAGGAAATTGCTGAGAGGCAGAGGTCTTTTTTTCTTGTTTTCCTCCCCAGAACTAAACTGTGTCTTATACAGTACTCCAAAAAATATGATATCTCTCTCTCAAGATATATAGTCCTTTCTCCAAGTGTATCTTATATTAATGCCACACTTCTAACAAAGGTTTGCTAATGGATTTTATTATATGTCATCAGTATATTCCTGACCTATTGCCTTAATTTTTGCTTTCCTAAAGATCAATTAAATTATAGATGAGAATTACTATAAACATATAATTAATAATCTTCACCACTACCATAATTCAAAAAATTTTTAAAAAGATTTTTTAAACAAAAGAAGAGAGAAGTTTAGAAGCAGTATTATAGCAATGGGTGAATTAACTTAAACCAACTTAGGTGGTTTATAGAAATTAAGAAAAGGTACAACTTCAAAATTAATATAAAATAAAATGCAACATTAGCAAATTAAGGGGTGGTATCATGATATGTCCTATTTCTATCATGGGGAGGGGTCAAAAACCTTTGATGCGTTCAAATAGCTACAGTTATTGAATAAGTTTTATGCTCTGTACTGGTTGGATTCATTTCATTTCATATTATGCTATGCCTTGCTTCATGGAATAAAGCATAGCTACTGGGGCATGCTAGAATATAATCATGGTTCATAATAGATAGTTCTGCACAATATGATCTGCTAAACCAAACAAATCAAATCACCATCTGACTTGTGAATTCAGTCATAGCTAGATGACATTCATGTGCATCTTCTCTGCTGTTCCCTCAAAAGGAACTTGCTGTACTTGAAAATGCTAGTTATGACAGCTTTATGCTACAGTGTTCTTGCCAAGGGGTCTACCAACTCAACACTTGTTTAGCTTTAAGTGCAATAAAATAAAAGCAGAAAGCCAAAAAAATAATATCATGCTTTTGACAGCCATGGATGAAGCAGAGAGTTTTGCTATAAGACCAAAAGCACACAAAGCAGTGACTTACATAGCGATCTATTTATTTATTTATTTTGTCTAATACACAATGAGGGATTTAGTGGGTGTATGTGTGTGTGTATGTATATATATATATATATATATATATATATATATATATACACACACACACACACACACACAGTAAAATACATGATGAAGGTTATAGAGGAGATACTCATAGTAAAATATATCTAAGAAATGATAGAAAAGAAGATATAGTAATAGAACATATCAATGAAAGAATAGAAGAAGAGATATAGGAATAGAAGAAAGGTATAGGAGATATAGGAGAGCAATAGGACAGGGGACGGAAGGCACTCTAGTGCACTTGTACTCGCCCCTTACTGACCTCTTAGGAATCTGGATAGCTCAATCGTAGATAATCTAAGGGTAAAGTGTTGGGGGTTTGGGGATGACACTATGGAGTCCGTTAATGAGTTCCACGCTTCGACAACTCGGTTACTGAAGTCATATTTTTTACAGTCAAGTTTGGAGCGGTTAATATTAAGTTTAAATCTGTTGTGTGCTCTTGTGTTGTTGTGGTTGAAGCTGAAGTAGTCGGCGACAGGCAGGACGTTGCAGCATTTTATTTATTTATTTATTTATTATTTGGATTTGTATGCCGCCCCTCTCCGAAGACTCGGGGCGGCTCACAACAAGTGAAAACAAATCATAAACAATCCAATTAATTAAAATATTTAAAGATTTAAAAAACCCCATATACTAACAGACACACACACAAGCATACCATGTATAAATTAAACGTGCCCAGGGGGAGATGTTTAATTTCCCCATGCCATATGATCTTGTGGGCAATACTTAGATCTTGTTTAAAGCGTCTTAGTTCTAAACTTTCTAGGCCCAGGATTGAATTCAATTTTGTCATGAAATATTTGAATTGAAACTAATCAAACAGAAAGAAAGCCTGCAGACACTTCCAATGACAACTGTGAGTTGTTAAAACATACCCCAAACTACTTGGGAGGGAAATTTTCCTTCTGTATAACTCTATAGTAAATATTTGGTAGAATTTCTCAGTCAACAAAAGTTTTAGTAAAACAATATTCTGCCTCCTTACAGCTCATCCAAAGAATGAAGGAAGTGTTTCTTTCAGGGATTGCCTTTCTAGAAAGAAATACAACTTCAGAAAATAGATTCCAAACTAATTCTCAAATAATTTTAAGAAAAAATGCACATCAAACCTACTCAGAAACCTATAATTTATAACTATTTATTTACCAATGTAGTATGAAATTGATTGGTAGAAATTAATCCTTCTGGTAGTTGACTAAGTTCACACAATGTTTCACACAAAAGATTATAATGGATTGATTTCCTCTAAAATAAACAAGCATCGTGATAGTTGTCCATTTACAATAGATTTAAATAGACATATTCAATAATTCAATAATTATTAAATCGGAATATAATGTAAATATGTTTAGTGAGACCAGGCCCCATAGGCAACTACAGAAAAGTTTATAGTGAAAGTTTACATAAGTATATGAAAGGTTAATCAAACTCCTGACAGTTCACCTGGAACATCCCAATATTAAAAATTCCCTATAGACCTCATTATCTGTAAAGCATTAACACGTCAGCATTTTTTTCTTGCCAATTAACAGAAATTCTTTATTGATGTAAATTTCCTAAGGAATACCCTTGGCTGAATAAATTATGCAATGCATATTACCCTGAAAACTTATTTGCCCATTTAATTTTAGTGTTAGGAACCTATTCCAGAGAGAACATAGAAATGATACTGAAAAAATTCTCTAGCCTTTTAAATTTAAAGTCTAACAATACCAAGAAGTAAACAGAAAAATATACATTTACAGAATCATAACAGTCATGTCTTATTTTAATAGATATTTTATTTATCCATGTCCCTACTTTATTATTATTACAAATGATGCAGGGCAGTGAACATATAGTTAATACAACTTTATCCTATTCTTGTCATAACAACTAGGCTAAGACAGCAAAAGGCCCAGGGTCTGGCTTTCCTGACTAAGATGGCAGAGAACTCATCATTTTTGGTTTTCTAGTTAGGTGTCTTAACTACTAGGCCAGATGGGTTCTGCTAGAGCAGTGTTTTCCAACCTTAGCAACTTGAAGATATCTGGACTTCAACTCCCAGAATTCCCCAGCCAGCATTTGCTGGCTGGGGAATTCTGGGAGTTGAAGTCCAAATATCTTCAAGTGGCCAAGGTTGGGAAACACTGTGCTAGAGTATTTTTACTTTACAGTAGCAAATGTTACATACGGAATTACAGTAACAAATGTTACATTGAGCAAAACGGCTTAGAAAAAAATCTAAATGAAGCGCTTTTGATTAATTTGCACTTGATTAATCTGCACCGATCAACCAAAACCGATTGCTTCTGACTTATCCAGAGGAATTGCTCAAGTATACTGAACAGCTGTTCCATATTTATAACAAAAAGTACTCACTAATAACAGACAGCTAATTTCAGGTTCATGCTGAAACGTGATAAAGTTAATTTAGATTTGATTTATGCTATTTGAAAATATGTTAAGCAGAATGAGGGAAAACAAATGGAATGACCTACAATGGTCATTAAACTACATTATATTATGTCACACAGGTGTTCATAGGAATAGGAAGTACTCATCATAAATTATTGATATGACACAAGAAACTTGTGGAGTTATGGACAAAACATATAGTGACTGAGTTGGCCTGCTCTGATCTTTTTAAAAATGTGTTTGAATCTTGTTTGTTTGCTTATTTGTTTATTCGTTCGTTCGTTCATTCATTCATTCATTCATTCGATTTTTATGCCATCCTTCTTCTTAGACTCAGGGCGGCTTACAACATGTTAGCAATAGCACTTTTTAACAGAGCCAGCCTATTGTCCCCACAATCCGGGTCATCATTTTACACACCTCGGAAGGATGGAAGGCTGAGTCAACCTTGAGCCGGTGATGAGATTTGAACTGCTGAACTTCAGATCTAGAGTCAGCTTCAGTGGCCTACAATACAGCACTCTACCTGCTGCGCCACCCTGGCTCTTTATTTCTAACAATTGCCTGGCCAAGTCTCTGCACTTTTCTTGACAAGATTTTGGAAGTAGTTTTACATTGCCTGCTTTTTAGGGCTGAGAAAAAGTGACTGGCCCAAGGTCACTAAACTGGCTTTTTAACAAAGACGGGCAAGAAACCATGGTTTCAGCCTTGTGCATTATTCAGTACACCAAACTGATTATCCTACTGCTATCTTAAATTATGATAGGTCTCAGCCTGATAAAATTTTATATATTGATGATATGTATAATATTTATCATATTATTGGGAATCTCATTAATGTAGATCATCATTAATTTGTGGTGTCTTTGACAATAATGGGAAAATGTTATGGAAGAAACAAGGAGAGATAATATTTTCACTGTTCGATGAAAACAACATGGAAAATCTTACATGTGTAAAAAAACCTTACTGAACAGAAAATCCAGAACTTTATAAACAATCAGGAAGCTTATACTTTTGTTTAGTGTGTTCTTTCATCTTTTGAAAGGAAAACCATCCATCCATCTAATGTTTTAATTGTATTTATTGTTTATTGTATCTATTTTTACCCTTGTAAGCTGCCCTGAGTCCACAAGGAGAAGGGTGGCCTATAAAGATAGATAGATAGATAGATAGATGGATGGATGGATGGATGGATGGATGGATGGATGGATGGATGGATGGATGGATGGATAGTGTTGTGGTTAGCTCTGGCCCTGCTCCTGCCCCAAGGACTGTGGATGTGGGAGAAACATCCACATGCTGCAGGCCTGTTTTGCCCCCCTATCCCCAGTGGAATCTGCTGATGAAGGCTCCTCTGATCAAGAAGACATGAGTGACAGGGAGGAGGAGAGTGTGGCAGACAGCTCAAAAGGAGATCATTTATCTAGCTCCTCCTTGGATTCAGAACGAGAGTTAATGATACAGCCATGCATGCGGAGAGCGATGCATAGGCAACAACAACTGAGAGATTATTATCAAAGAAAATGAGGCCACCTGTGGTTGGGTGGGGCTGTGGTAATTAGTGAGGCTGCTATAAATAGCAGCCTGTGGGTTTGGCCATTGTGGAGGATTATCTGATCGTTGTATTTCATGACTGCTTTGTTGACTTTGATCTTTGTGTGCTGATTTTTCCCCGCTTTGAAAGTAACCCAGAGCAAAGTGTGTTTCACTTTGTGAAAGAAAAAGGACTGTGAATTGCCTCACAGCTGCAAGCTAAGTATCACAGAACTGATCAGGGACTTGTACAAATTACCAATTTGTTTGGAGACACGTGCTCTTTGCTATACAAAAAGAGTGATCTGTTTATTTGCATTTTCGGTATAAAGAACATTGTTTTGAATTTTCAAACGTGTGTGTGTCTGAAATTGTATCTGTGCATTTTTTGGGAGGATTCTACCAGAGAGCTGGACAGAACAGATAGATAGATGGATGGACGGACGGACGGACAGACAGACAGACAGACAGACAGACAGATAGATAGATTTTAAAAATCTACTTGTACTCCAATTCAGGAAGAGCAAGTTATAGAAATTAACTGAGACAAAACTTTCTTTACAAGCATAATAATCTTTTAATGTTGCTTTTTCAAATATAAATCAATATTTAAAAACTTACCTGAGACCTATTAAAGCGACAACGGGTATATGATGACAAATTTGTTGCAGTATGATTCCCTTGTTCCTGGTTCTGCTTTTAATAGGCCTTCAAAAAGATTTTACACTGGACAGTTTTTGAAGAAAGCACAATTTGGTAAACAGCCTGTGCAGAGCTACGTGGTGGGTTAGCTAGCAATTCCCAGGAGTACAACAACTATACTGCTAATGTGTTTGTTCAGGCCAAATATTCCTATTTGGTCTACTACTAATCATCACCAACAGATCCCAACAGGATTTCTGTAATGTATTATATAGGGGGCTGTCCGTGAAGATTCCCCAGAAGCTTCAATTAGTTCAAAAAATAGTGACTAGAATTCTAACTGGTTTATTAAAATGAAACTCTATTGCAGTAATTTTTTAAAGATATATGTTAGTTGTTATTTGGTTCATATCCCAGTTCAGGATAGCAGCTTACCTCCCACACTATTTGCTTATGCATTTACATGTCCAGATGGGAATATTATCTGAGTACTATGGGAATATTATCTGAGTACTATCAATTAGTGGAGCATAAAAGAGCAAGATTTTCTTTAAAACTGTGCTGATTCTGGACCCATTTTTAAAGTAAGGTTTAAGTGGAATTACATGAAAAATATCAAAAAATAAAACGCAATGATAAATGATATACAGTGCTATCCCTTCTTACGAACTTAATTCGTTCCGTGACTAGGTTCTTAAGCAGAAAGGTTTGTAAGAAGCAGCAATTTTCCCCCATAGGAATCAATGTAAAAGCAAATAATGCATGCAATTGGGGAAACCACAGGGAGGGTGGAGGCCCTGTTTCCTCCCAGGAGGTTCCTCGAGAGGCCCCACAGAGGCTTCTCCCCACCTTTTCTGGCCCTATTTCTTCCCGGGAGATAGGTCCCACGGAGGCTTCTCTCTTCCTTTTCCGGTTATAGTTTCGGAACCTTGGGTTTGTAAGTAGAAAATGGTTCTTGAGAAGAGGCAAAAAAATCTTGAACCCCTGGTTCTTATCTAGAAAGGTTCGTAGGTAGAGGCATTTGTAGGTAGAGGTACCGCTGTATTCAGTTTGCTATACTGATATACCAAAACTATAAGCCAGTTTGTTCTTTGCTTAAAGCACTAGACTAGAATGCAGGAGACCATGAGTTCAATTCAGCCAGTTGAGAGACCAGTTTTGGCTGGTCATTCTTTCTCAGTCCAACTCACATTACAGGGTTGTTGGGAAAAATACAAGGAAGAAAGAACATTAGATATGTTTGCCCCTTGGGTTGTTTATAAAAATAATAAAGGTGGTATATAAATCAAATTAATAAAAATAAAAAAAATGATTCTTTACATACATTATTTTTCCTATGTTATAGTGAAGGATACAATGTATCAATGACCTAAAAGTTTAGAATAATTAAAGATATTAGAAGCAATATTTATTTATTTATTTATTGCATTTATATGCCGCTCACTCCAAACAGACCCTGAGCGGCTGCAATAATCATGCGTCTAAAAGTTAAGATAAAACAAGAGAAAAAATACAGACATTTTCAAATTACGGAGATGGATAGATGGTCTCTGAAAAGTATCAAATAATCCCAGACCAATAAGAACTAATTGATTTCTTGAAAATAATAGGCTAGCAGAAGCTCTACAATTGGTAGAGATGCAAATTCATAATAGACCAGGGGGCGGAGTTGGAATAGGCAAATCCTTTAGGCTCTCTGAGCTTTGCTATTTGTTTACAGATATTTCATTATTCAAGTGAGTCCATCATCTGTGCTTTGAATAAGCAAACTCAAAGAGCACCAAGAAATCCTCAATTCAACCCTGAACTACATATATTTTCTTCTGCTGAAAAATGACAATGTTTGGCAGCAGAAATGTGTAAACACAATTGGCAAGCAATGGATGGGATCAATGAGATTACTGGAATGTCCCTGGAAGATTTATGAGTTAATATTAGAGAGACAGTTAAGATGGCAACCAATTGCTTTTCCAGCTTCAGAAGTGCACTGAAGTTTGATGGAATATGAAGTTAAGGTGCTATTGTTGCATCAAGTTGGTGGTTTCTTCATTGTTAGTTCCAGCACTTGTTCTCAAGAGAAAAGCACTTACAATACCAATTTTTAAATGTTGTATTTTGTCACTGCAAGAACAGGAAATTCATTTTGCAATTCTATTGCTTCTCCTGCCAATGTAGGTCTATATTTTCTAGCATTCCAGACAGAGATAGCCTGCTACCAAAACGATCAGGTACTACGCTCCATTAGCGATTTTTGGGATGTGCATGCAGCTGTGGATCCCTGACGTGCACATGCACACCCCCACATGAGTTTTGGATTCTGTGCACATGGAGCTAGCAAAATCTTGCGTATAGATGCTCGTGCAAGTGAGATTTGAGGAATTTTGGGTGATTTTTTGCTTCTGTGCATGCTGCTTTTGAACTTTTCTTTTACATAAGCAGAGAATAATTAATTCCTGCAAATTATTGGCCAAACCTTATACAGTACACAAGTGGAGTAATTTATGTGAAGGAGGATATACTGGAATCAATGCAAACAAAATTCTTGAGATCAATCCTCATTGCACCAAACAAAAGAGTAAAAGGCTGGTTAAACTTTGATGTCCATAATCCAAGTAAGAGCCTGAAAGAGCATGATCATTTTTTTTAATTTTAAATAGCCAATCCTTTCCAGTTGACATGGACCCCTATAATTTTAATATAAACTTTTCCTTCTCCCTAGAAATAGGCTATGGAACTGTTGTTAACTGTTAACAGATTTTAACAGATCCCCGATGTGCACATGGACACCCCCGATGAGTTTTGAATTCTGCACACACGGAGCTAGCAAAATCATGTGTGAAGATACTCGTGCAAGTGAGATTTGAGCGATTTTGGCCGATTTTGGCCGATTTTTGCTTCTGCGCATGCGCAGAAGCAAAAATATTAGCAAAAATCACCAAAATCTTGCTTGTGCACATGTTCTCATAAAAGATTTTGCTTGCTGTGCATGTACAGAAGACAAATCTCACAACAATGGGCGTGTGCATGTATGTCAGATGTGCATGTATCCTCAATGGCCTTGGAGGGCCCATCAGTAGGACCGAAGATGACAGTCCTTTGCTGATTACAGCCCATATTCAGTACATGCTTGGATCTAAAATCAATGCACACAGTAATTGGGAACTCAAAAGCATTTTCAATTTAAGTAGTCATGGACAGCATTGGAGATTCTTTTCACTTATACAACGGATAACAATTCTTTTATATTTTATTCCAGTTTTTGGTTGCCTTCTACTATTAATCATTTTATGAGCTAATACTTAGTTATCTCCATCATGGTCAATTCTATTTGGGTTTGTAAGTTGTCCTGAGAATTTTGGCAAAATGAAAAGGGATAGACTGTTTGAATAACACAAAAATAATTAACTTGTGCTGTAGTCTGTAGTCTCCAATTCATGGACATATCTCATTTTCCAAGATTCTGTGGACAGAATTTTAAATGGGTGAGGTTTTAAACTTTGTCCCATTTGGTTTACAAAAATAGGGTTAGGACTGGAATTCTTATCAACTTTCCTTCTACATGCATTAGGATTCCAATATAATATAATTATGTCTAGGGAATGAAAATTGTACCTCAGAATAAAAAATCATTCATTCAACTATATGCCATTTGATAAACTCAAGCTTAATTTATTTACGGTGGGAGAAATGTGTATATTCACATATAGACAGACCTCTCCTTCTACAAATTATATATGACTCTGTAATATTAAGCCAGAAAGGCTATTTCAAGAATGTTTAAATGTTAATAAAGCAGAACAAAACCTTACAAAACTACTCTAAAAGATTATGCTAACCACTGGGGATATTCAATCTCTGCCAATATCACAAATTAAATCTCAAAAGAAATGTTTTCAATACATACTGAAAAGAATGACATTAACATATTTTTTTTCCATCTAGCGGATTCCTCCATACTTAAAACGATATTTATTTACCATGCTTTGCTATAGACTGAATAATCGCCAGCTTTCAATTTTCACATGTTGCAGATGAGAAGGGGGGAGGGGAAGAAACCCATCTTGAACATGGGCTTGAATTGACTTTGAGTCTCTGAACTGTCAACACATTTTTTATGAAAAGGTTTGCTTTACAGAGATTATAAAGTAGGTGTCATGCCTGACACTTGCATTTTATATTCAGATTGCGGGCCTGGAAGAGAAACGTTATAAAACATCAGGAAGGGTCTTAGACAGCTCAGCTGTCATAGTAGAAACCACTCTGGGCTTGCTTGGCAGATATTGTGCTGTTGATGTCAGAGGTTTTTTACTTTAACTCACTGACAAGCAAAGAAGAACACTGAGAGAATATGTTATCAGGAGCCAGGGATACTTTTCTTCAGTAGTAGGTCAGTCTGACACTTATTTTGGTGCATTAAAACAACAAAACAAAACCATGATCTTGTTTCAGATTAAAATAAATCCCATACCTTATACCCCAGAGGTTATCAAAGTCCAAGATTTATTCTAGGGAAAACCCAGCTGGAAGAAGCTAGTAGACCTGCTGTTTCTTGATGACAAATGGGAAATTCACAAATGTTTAAAATGATATTTCATTTAAAAGCTATAATTAGCCAAAACAAGTTTCCTTCAGAGAACATACTCAAAGCTAACTACAATACCTGATGTTTTCTGAAATGAGCAAATAAAATAAAATAAAATACTTTCTTAGGAGAACACCAAAATGGTAAGGCAAGTCTGTAAATTAGATTGGAAAATCCAAAGTCATTATAGAAAGATAATTGCAAACTACATTTATTTTATGCCAAGAAAACTAAAAGGAGATATCCATATGGTCTCCAGAATTTATTTATTTCTGTAATTTTTCTCCTCTACTATAATCTTCTAGACAATCCTATTACATCATCATCAGAGGCAGTGGTGGGCAGCTAGGTGGTACGCCTAATTGGGCTTGTCTCCGCGGCTCTGGAGGTACCGTGAGTTCAAATGGAGTTATGCTTCTGCGCCCATGCAGGTAGCAAAAATCACGCACGGAGATGCAGGTGTGCCAATGTTGCGGTAATATTTTTTGCTTCCGTGAATGCGCGGAACTCACGATACCTCCAGAACCGCAGAGACAAGCCCATTTACATGTACCGACTAGCAGCCCATCACTGATCAAAGGTATTGCTTACCTAAACAAAGAGATAGACAAAACCAAAGGCAGTGGTTTCTGCAGAATTTAGTTGTGGGTAAATGGCTGAGGAAATCAGAAACTATCCTTCCTTCCTCCCTCCCTCCCTTTCTAGCTCCCTTCCTCTTTCCCTAGTTTGATACCAGGTCTTAATAGCTTAATCAATAAAGAAAACTATAGAATAGGGACATGATTAAAGAGCAAGCTATCCCACTTGAAAGATATAAACATGGCAATTTGATAATATGACAATAGGTTCCTGTATTGCTGAAAGTGTTCTGGGTAATGGGGAACTACAATTAAATAACTGAATCAATTATTTATTTATGCTAAGTATATGAAACATGCTTCTCATTAGAACAAGCCTGATTGGCCTTTTTATACTAACCAGTCTATAGTATTATAACTCTTTGTAATTGGGGACAATAGAAGCTACAATTTCCCCTGTTTGATGATAGGATGGGTGTTGCTTAGCTTTCCCTGTGAAAACATTTCAGAGTGCCCACACAACAGCTAATATGTTGTAATGTACCTTTCTTAGTTAGCAAGGGGAGAAAGCCCCTAAAAATTATTAGTAAAAGAACAAAGTTGCACAGATACAACCATCACATAAATTGAAAGTGTAATTAAAAGCATTAATCCTTTGTTTCCATGTTGAGCAAGTTTACAATTAAGGAATATAAATCAAGTTTACAATCAAGAAAAAATATAGTATAGTTAATAAAGCATCTGAAATGCAGTTGCAGGAGTTATGAATTAATATCTAAAACGGTGAAAATTATTAACTTCTATATATACCAATACCTGTACCTAAGTATATGTAATGAAAAAGCCATCTGCTTTATTGTATTGTATTGTATTTTGTATTGTAGATTCTGAATTATCCTCAGGCATAATAAGCCACAGCAAATTAAAAAGCATTGGGCAGACAAAAAATTATGAACTACAACACAGGCAGAACAATCTGTGTTTGTTATTTTCCCAAATGTCTAGTCAGAAGTCTCAGGTGGCTAATGTGGGAGGCATGCACAATTCAAAGCTCAAATAATATGTTTATGAAGCTGGACATGTTCTGTGCACTTTCAGAGTGGCTGTGTAAGAAGAGACAACAGTATATCTGATTTCAGCTAAATAGGGTTTTTAAACTACATTATCTATTTCCTTTTGCAGAAGTGGATGAAACAGCACAGCTACACTCTCAGTAATCATTCCAAATGCAATTGAAGAATTCAATTTAATGGTAATCAGGGAATATTTAATTTGCATTGGTTTCCAATAGGTTGGCTTGCCATCTGTACTCAGATATATAGCAGATCCAAAGATGAAAATAAGAAAATCTGTGTTTCAAGTAATAGGAGGCGGATCTTTAAATATGTGCATTATATACCGGTAACTGCAAAATGTTTGCAAAAATTATTGTTATTTTTTTAAGCAGGCAAGTAGTCAGACTGTCTAATAAGATACACATTGTAGATAATAAACCATAACAAGGTAGAGCTATTATTAGCTAAAGTTCTATAAAACTACTAAAATGGTACCTTGGTACTCATTGTTAATTGCTTCTGAGAAGCATGATTAGTACCAAAAACAATGAGTAACAAACACATTTTTCCCCATAAGGAATAATGTAGTGAGTAATAAGGCAAGACTATACTAACAAGTTCTAGCTTGTATGTTGAGTAGCAAATAAACCATGAGTATTAGGGCCAAATTTTTGCATCAAATACATTTAATACTGAATTCAATGAGTTTCAAAGAACGAGTATCTAGATGTCACTGTGCATGTACAGTAGTTGATATCTAGATCATGGAGTATGCTAAAGTATACATAAATTGTACATAAGATAATAAAATACATTACACTGCTCTACACTGATGCTACTGCTGTAATTTTATAAATCCTTGTAAGTCCTGAAAAGACCAATGCCAACAATATTTTAGTACAGCAAAGAAAATAAAATAGTTGTTAATTTTGAGAAATCTAAAATTCTGGTCTTTGTTAAGAGAGCTATCCAAAAATCCTATACAGTAGAAGGGAAGAGACAAGTTGCTACATTTAAATACCTTGGAGTGGTTATTAGTCTAAAGGAATCTGTAATATGCACCAGAATTGTGCAGCGCTGTTAGCTGCTTTCAACTGCTTTTGAACTTTTCTTTTACATAAGCTGAGAATAATTAATTCCTGTAAATTATTGGCCAAACCTTACACAGTGCAAAAGTGCAGTAATTTATGTGAAGAAGGATATACTGGAATCAATGCAAACAAAATTATTGAGATCAATCCTCATTGTACCAAACAAAAGAGTAAAAGTCTGGTTAAACCTTGATGTCCATAATCCAAGTAAGAGCCTGAAAGAGCATGATCAATTTTTTTAATTTTAAATAGCCAATCCTTTCCAGCTGACATGAACCCCTATAATTTTAATAGAAACTTTTCCTTCTCCCTAGAAATAGGCTATGGAACTGTTGTTAACTGTTGTTAACAGATTTTTATGCAAGTTTTCCATAGCAGTCCTAATTTATTTAAGGTATAACCAAGGTAAACAACTGCCCACCCAAAGACCAAGGGATGTGGAGCTCCAAACTGAAATTAATAAATTGTCCTGACAGAAATTGCATTTTAAACAGGACGCTTGGGAACCAGAAAAAATACTCACATATTCTAACTTTTCCCAGGCTGAGAACAGCTTTTCCCCCCTAAATACCAGACATGATATCAGGGGTAGATTCTAATTTTTTTTACTACCAATTATGCGTGTATGGCTTGATGGTGGGCATGGCTTCCTGATCATGTGACTGGGGGGATGTAGGTTTGAGGTCATGTGACTCAGCAAGCAAGGCTTGGTGGTCATGTGATTGTGTCAGCATGGCCAACTCAATGTCACTCACGTCAAGGGGTGCCTCGCCTTGCCCATCCTCTCCAGCCATTCCTTATCATACCCAGGGTCAATGTATCTATACTTGTGTAAAAATGTTGTTCACCTTTTTTCAACTTTATTATCTACATACTATAGATGTACTGAAAGGAGGAAATGGCTCACAAGCTTTACCCCAAAGTGTGATAGGCAACAGGCTTTCAATGGAGGGAGGGGCAAAGAGAAGTAACCTAAAACTAAGGAGAATCTTCCTGACAGTGAGAAGCAATACAGGTGCAAAAATATATCAGTCATAATTTTACATATAAAATAGCCTTTCATGTAATACAACCTGCATATTGCTCAAATTAGTAATTAGTATTATGGCTGATGCATGGAATGTACTATGTGACTCTCTGGTTTCTTCTCCAAACACCCAAAACTTTAACCTTAGACTGTTTATAGTTGACCTCACCCCATTCCTAAGAGGTCTGTAAGAGGTGTGCATAAGCATACCATCCTACCTATCATCCCTGTCCTATTGTCCAAATTTAGCTATAACTACTTTGCTTTTGTTTATGTTTATACCATGCCTATTATCTTGTACACATTTTGATAGATAAATAGATAGATAAATGGATGGATGGATGGATGGATGGATGGATAGATAGATAGATAGATAGATAGATAGATGTATGTATGTATGTATGTATGTATGTATGTATGTATGTATGTATGTATGTATGTATAAGCCTAAAAGTCAAAGATCATAAGTGTCTTCTTTCTCTCTATATAAAATATCACATACCAGAAATAGCATAGTAAACTGGATTTATGTAACCTGATGTACAAAATAAATACACACATATTTATGCTCTGGACTGTAGACATTGAATGCATGTAAATCCTTGAAAAATATGTGGTAGCCGTGGGCAAAAAAAGCCAGTAAAATCACTCTAGGTGTAAAATAGTATAAAATATGAATACATGATAAATAATGGAAAAAATAAAAATAACAGTACAGATTTTTTTTTCTTTTCTCTCTTTTTCTCATCTATCTCTTCATCTTTCTTTCCTTCCTTTCTTGTCTCTATCTCTCTCTCTTTCTTTCTTTCTTTCTTTCTTTCTTTCTGTTATTAATGATTTTTAAATTGGTTTTAATTTTTTTACTATTGGATTTGTAATGCATTGTGTTATTGCTATGCTGTGAGCCGCCCCGAGTCTTCGGAGAGGGGCGGCATACAAATCTAATAAATAATAATAATAATAATAAAATGAAATTCAATGTTGAAAAAAGTAATTTTAGGCAAAAAAAAAAAGCAAAATGCACAGGTACAGTAAATATGGTATCTTGCTCAACAGTAATAACTGCGAGAGGGATCCTGGAGTCCCACTGGACAACCATTTAAATATAAGCCAGCAGTGTGCAGCAGCTGCCAAAAACCCAGCACAGTTCTAGGCTGCATTAATAGCAGGATAGACTCAAGATCACGTGAAGTGTTAATACCACTTTATAAGGCCTTGGTAAGGCCACACTTGGAATATAACATTCAGATTTAGTTGCCATGTTGAGAAAGAGTGCAATGAGACTTGGAGGAAAGGACGGTTCATGGCTTCTATATTTCGCTGTGCTGCACTAAGTTTCCCAGCAAAAACAATGAAGGGGAAGAAACGGCCAAAGGGGAGCACACAGAGCTGTCCCTTCTTTGCAACAGCCAAGGACCTCTTCCGCTTGGAGCTCCAAACTGTAGGGAAGGGGAGGGCTGCAATACTGGCAGCTTGGGAGGGGGGCTCGTTCCCTCAGTGGTTGGTTTTCTTACTTCCAGGTGGCTCTGCCCTTTTTGATCTTTTCTGGGTGACCCTGTGAAGGGACCAAGCCTGCTCACCTTGCTGCCAATTTGTGCTGAAAACTGGCTTCTAATACCCAGCTCTAAATCTCCACCCCACGTCCAGTCAACGAAGCAGTGGAAGTGATGTGCCAGTGCCTGGAGGCTGTTGGGATCTGGATGGGTGTCAACCAACTCAAGCTCAACCCTGATAAGATGGAGTGGCTGTGGGTTTTGCCTCCCGAGGACAATTCCATCTGTCCATCCATCACTCTGGGTGGGGGGAATTACTGACCCCCTCAGAGAGGGCCCACAACTTGGGCACCCTCCTCGATCCACAGCTTACATTAGAGAACCATCTTTTAGCTGTGGCGAGGGGGGCGTTTGCCCAGGTTCGCCTGGTGCACCAGTTGCGGCCCTACTTGGACTGGGAGTCACTCCTCACAGTCACTCATGCCTTCGTCACCTCGAGGTTCGACTACTGTAACGCTCTCTACATGGGGCTACCTCTGAAGAGTGTTCGGAAACTTCAGATCGTGCAGAATGCAGCTGCGAGAGCAATCATGGGCTTCCCCAGGTATGCCCACGTCACACCAATACTCCAGAGTCTGCATTGGTTGTCGATAGGTTTCTGGTCACAATTCAAAGTGTTGGTTATGACCTATAAAGCCCTTCATGGCATCAGACCAGAATATCTCCGACACCACTTTCTGCTGCACGAATCCCAGTGACTGGTCAGGTCCCACAGAGTTGGCCTTCTCCAGGTCCCGTTGACAAAACAATGTTGTCTGGCGGGACCCAGGGGAAGAGCCTTCTCTATGGCGGCCTCGACTCTCTGGAACCAACTCCCTCTGGGGATTAGGATTGCCCCAACCCTCCTTGCCTTTAGCAAACTCCTTAAAACTGACCTCTGCCGTCAGGCATGGGGAAATTGATTCCCCTGGGCTGCTTCCGCTTTACGTATGGTTTGTATGAAATGTATGATTGTTTTTTATATTAAGGGTTTTAAATTGTTTTTAACCATTGGATTTGTACTGTTTTGTTGTTTTGAGCCGCTCCGAGTCTCCGGAGAAGGGCAGCATACAAATCAAATCAAATCAAATCAAATCAAAAAATAAATTTAATTGAAAAGGCAGAGACATTGAACATGGACCAAAGAGCATGAACTAATGTACCTTCAAAATTCATTAGGTCTCCAACATAGATTATTATTGGAGACCTACTAAATTTAAACAACTATTGAGGAACTTAATAGATACAATTTTCTCTAAATAATTGTTTGGTTAACTAGTTTTAAATTGTAACCACAACATTTCTTAAAATCCAGGACCATTGGTTTTATAGCATAAGGTAGCTTAACTCTATTTCATTTATTATTTATATTTATTTATTTATTCATTCATTCATTCATTTGATTTCTACGCCACCTTTCTCTGCAGACTCAGGGAGGCTCACAACAGAAATAAATACAATAATACAATATATAAGAAATCTAAACTTAGAAATCAGATCTAAAGCCCCACTCCTTTTATATTATTGACATCTAGTTTTATTTAAAAATATAGACATTAATAATATGGAATTGTTGGTTTAGCTGCCATTTAAAAAAAAAATCTCCAATGCATTCTGTATTACTAAATATTCAGAGGCTGTAAAAGTGTCCTTGGGGTTTATCCATTCCATACAAAATCAACCACTAATGTACCACTTTAAAATATCTCAGTGAAATTGATTCAGTAATGCTGTTTTCATTTTCACTACATTTATTCCTATCCACAGACTCATTGCTATTTCCATCCACTTATTAACGTCCCATTTATCAGGAATATATAAATATTCATATCTACTAATAAAGATCTTTTTATCTGAATAATTGTCCTCTAGTGTTTATTATGAGCTGAACTATTTTTATATACATCTAATGATACCTTTATCACTTGGCAAAATATTAGGGTCTGATTACTCCAGTTTATTGTGCGTCTGGAGTGTTTACGATATTGTTGCATCAATTCTAATGATTCTTTGATAAATTAAAAAGTTTCAAGAGGAGCATAGATCAATAAGTTATTTTTGATTACTGCTCCCAAATATTCTAAATAGACCCAGATTGTATTTTCAAATATGGCAAAGATTGCAACACTAAATGAAATGAAATGAGGAAAATTGGTTTTACTAGGCATGCTGAGACATATTAAAGTAAACATGTTCATTTTTCCTCTCCTGAAATGTTATTTTACACCTTTGTTTGGTTTAGTAACAAACCAAACTATTTGGTTCAGCCTTCCATCCTTCCGAGGTGGGTAAAATGAGGACCCAAATTGTTAGGGGCAATATGCTGACTCTTAGCTAACTCAATAAGCGTCCTTACACCTCCATTTTGATGGAGGGGTATGAATGTTGTCTGGTGGTGGGCACTAATCACTGAGTACTTGTTATATGTTGTGTGTGTGTTTTATATTATAAAATCAATAAAATATATATATTTAAAAATAAGCGTCCTTGCGCAAGCGAGATTTTGGTGATTTTCTAAGGGTTTTTTTTTAAAAAAACAACCAGCGAAAATTGCCGGAATCTCACCAGTTGCATCCGTGAACAGCCGCTGGTCAGTTGGAGTTGTATGCACAGCTTGATTTTTGCTGGAACTGCATGTGCCAGGTGGCTGGATAGATCTAATGGGGCAGAGAGCTGATCCTTTGGATAGCTCAGTCCTGTGCAAATTGATCAATATAAACATCACACTGCCAACAGTTCTTATAAATACAATTAATGTTCACATTTCTGCTTTTGTAATGAAAGATTTAAAAAACCATGGTTCCACAATGAATTGTCTGCACATACTTTTTTAAAAAGTAAATTGTTTTATGCAAACCTATTAATAAAAACATCATAAGGCATGAGGTGGCCACATTAACTTGTGATACCTCTCCACCAGCAGTGAGTTTCTCCCTGTCCAGCAAGTTCTAAGAACTGGTAGTGCAGGTAGCGGGAGGCTGCGCTACCTATGCTTCTGTGCATGTGCAGAAATGTTGCAAGCACACGCACGAACTGGTAGCAAAGGGTTTTAGAACCCACTACTGGTGTGCACTAACTGAATCCTAAGTAATCTGTATATTCTAATATTGATTTCTAGGTTCCAATATTTATTTGGTTGATTTGTGCTCCCCACAGGTTATGGTTTACTGTGACCCGTTGAAAATGCAGTATTAAATTGGGGAGAAACACAGACCAAAACAGTTTTAGAAAACTGAAGTGTACTTGAGGTAAGACTTGTCTTCAAGAGAACTTCATCAGAAGATCTGCTCATATTCCAAATAACCAATTTATCATTCATTAACAACTATAAGACTAAATAATTACGGCTGAATAGATTTTGATAAATTCACATTCATAAGAAATAATAGAATCATAATCATAAGAAATAAGAAATAATCATAAGAAAATAAATTCCTGTTTGGCACTTCTGTTTGGCATTTCTCTAGAAATGAAACAATAGCATATGTTGCCCAAACTTCACAAGAAATCTCAATATATTACGCGAAGTGTATTTTCCATGGTAATATTTGAATTTATGGAAATACGAACTGGGCCATGGCAGAATGGTAATGCATTATCATTAATGTACAAAATATCTAGGATTATCATTCAGTTATGTCTAAGCCATGACGATGCTAGCACGATGGAATGTGCATTATTTAATATGCATGACTATTGTATCTAATGTTTTATGAAGAATGTATTGTACAATGATCATGTTAATGATATCACTATTGTTGCATATATATTGAGAGTTTACGCACCGCAAACAAATTCCTTGTGTGTCTACTCACACTTGGCCAGTAAACAATTCTATTATTATTTCATTGTGTACATAACACAGTTTACTATTTATGCCACATAAATTCCTCGTCTCCTTTGAAGGAACCAGTCAAATAAATAAACCATATTAGTACGGTATTCCTTTGCTTTGTGAGAATATTGTCCTCCATCCAGCTGTAATAATCTCAGAAAAATAGAATGGACTCTAATAGAATATTTATAAGACTGCAATGGCAAATGACTGACAAGACATTCAATACACATTTTAACTATATAAGCACTATTTGTATTTTGGAAATAGATAGATAAATAATGTTAAGACGAATAGCAAAACATGGGGAGACATAAACATTTAAACTTTTCTGCAATTCCTACCTGAACATGTCTCCAAGACCTTTGAGCATTCCTTTCTTGGCTTTGATTTTATCCTTCTCTTTATCTCGATCTTTCTTCTTGTCCTTCCCAATTCTTTTTCCGGTCCCCTTTCTCCTGACTGCCATTCATCTGTCTTTCTAGAGAATGGGATGGTTGGTCACTAGATGTGGACACAGATTCTCTACCAGATCGTGAACTTTCTTCTGTGTCTTCTTCACTAAAAGAGTAAGGAAATTTTAATCAGGGGATAGAAACATAGAAGTCTGACGGCAGAAAAAGACCTCATGGTCCATCTAGTCTGCCCTTATACTATTTTCTGTATTTTATCTTAGGATGGATATATGTTTATCCCAGGCATCTTTAAATTCAGTTACTGTGGATTTATCTACCACGTCTGCTGGTAGTTTGTTCCAAGGATCTACTACTCTTTCAGTAAAATAATATTTTCTCATGTTGCTTTTGATCTTTCCCCCAACTAACTTCAGATTGTGTCCCCTTGTTCTTGTGTTCACTTTCCTATTAAAACACTTCCCTCCTGGACCTTATTTAACCCTTTAATATATTTAAATGTTTTGATCATGTCCCCCCTTTTCCTTCTGTCCTCCAGGACTGTACAGATTAAGTTCATTAAGTCTTTCCTGATACGTTTTATGCTTAAGACCTTCCACCATTCTTGTAGCCCGTCTTTGGACCCGTTCAATTTTGTCAATATCTTTTTGTAGGTGAGGTCTCCAGAACTGAACACAGTATTCCAAATGTGGTCTCACCAGCATTCTATATAGCGGGATCATAAACTCCCTCTTCCTGCTTGTTATACCTCTAGCTATGCAGCCAAGCATCCTACTTGCTTTCCCTACCGCCTGACTGCACTGTTCACCCATTTTGAGACTGTCAGAAATCATTACCCCTAAATCCTTTTCTTTTGAAGTATTTGCTAACACAGAACTGCCAATACAATACTCAGACTGAGGATTCCTTTTCCCCAAGTGCATTATTTTACATTTGGAAACATTAAACTGCAGTTTCCATTGCTTTGACCATTTATCTAGTAAAGCTAAATCATTTACCATATTACAGACCCCTCCAGGAATATCAACCCTATTCCAACCCTATTGGATGGAAAGAACAGAAAGGTGTCTTTGTTTATTTGTTTTTTATTTAAATAAGAACCAAAAGTTGTTTTGCAGCCTACCAGCTCCACGTATTTTTGTAAATGCAGTTTTCTTAGATTTGGACAACATAGAAATTACCCATTAATTGCCATTTTTGCTAGACTTGATTTCACTTAGGCTAGAAACATGTGATAGGTGGTACGTCTACCTACAAATGCCTCTACTTACGAACTTTTCTAGATAAGAACCGGGTGTTCAAGATTTTTTTTGCCTCTTCTTAAGAACCATTTTTCACTTGCAAACTCGAGCCTCTGAAACTGTAACCAGAAAAGGCAGGGAGAAGCCTCCGTGGACCCTCTCTAGGAATCTCTTGGGAGGAAACAGGGCCTCCATACCCCTCCCTGTGGTTTCCCCAATTGCATGCATTGTTTGCTTTTACCTTGATTCCTATGGGGAAAATTGCTGCTTCTTACAAACATTTATTTATTTATTTATTGATTGATTGATTGATTGATTGATTGATTTTTATGCCACCCTTCTCCTTAGATTCAGGGTGACTTACAACATGTTAGCAATAGCACTTTTAACAGAGCCAGCATATTGCCCCCATAATCGGGGTCCTTTTCTATTTAAGAACCTGGTTACGGAATGAAAGTTCATAAGTAGAGGCATCACTCTATTAGTTCTTGATTTACAATACATATATATTCTGCTTATATAATGAATTCTGAGTGACTCAAAGTTCTACAACAAACTAACATCAATAAAGTGGTTGAATGATATGGTAATACCAACTTCAAGATGGCCACTGTCCCATCCACACTCCCCTCTCCAGTAACTGCTTCATGACAAAAAATTGATTGGACAAAAAAAAGATCACTCTGTGGAATTTGATCACGACTACTTTTAAATGATAGCGGACTAAAGCCATTCTATAAGGGGCGACTTTTCCACCTGCTTTCCTTTTAATTTCTTAGATATTGAGACCAACTACATGCCCTGCATGTCCTAGATGGGCAAATTTTACTTAGAGCAGATGATTCCAAAGATAGGAAGAACTTGTGCCATAAAGTGTTTTTTTGTAAATAATAATCAGTTTGAATTGGGATCAGACTTTAATTTGGTAATGAGAGAAATCCCTATAATATAGATCTCAATAGTTAGCATCAATCATCAGGCAAGCAGAAAAGTTATGTAGCATTTGTAGCTTTGAAGTCATATTCAAGGGCAAATCCATTTGGGGCAATTGCAGTAGTCCAGCAATCTCTCACCTGGAAACCAACTAATACTGCTCAAAAGCCTTCGTTGTCACAACTAGTAGTGGGTTGCCCATGGTTTGACTCAGTCCTAAGAACCAGTAGTGGCGACAGGAGGCTTTGCCCACCTGCCTGGGATGCTTCTTGCAACTGGGATTTTAGAACTCAATTCTGGTCACAACTCTATCCTGTGGGCTCTACTGGGAGAATCCAGAATTGTCTACGCATTGTGTAACAGCAAAGAAATGCAGTTGTATCCAGAGATGAAGTTGAAACTACCCTTCAACCAGAAACTATGTTTTGCTGAGATTTGATCTGAACTTGCTCTGTCCCATCCAGTCATTCACCGGACTTTTTCTGAGAGTTCCTCATGAATACTTAACTGAACTGCACTGCCTCTGATCCACAAACCCTTTCAATAGTCCAAAGGGATGAAATGGTTAATGAGATCAAAAGCTACAGAGGGAACCAGAACAATAATGAGAATATGCACGTGTGCGTGTGTGTGAGAGAGAGAGAGAGAGAGAATGAGAATTTTTACTGTCTCTGCACAAACACACATTCACACATAAACACACTCATTTGAAAGCCAATTCTTATGTGTCATGCGATGGACAAATGAAAGCATGCTACATGCCACTATACTGAATAGAAAGGCCTAAAGCACAATATATGAGTCAGTATAAGCCAACTACAGTAATACCTCATGATACGAACTTAATTGGTGCAAGGAGGAGGTTCATAAGACGAAAGGTTCGTAAGACGAAACATTGTTTCCCATAGGAAACAATGTAAAGTCAATTAATCCGTGCAACCAAAAAAACCCCCGCAAAAAACCCCGCTTTCGGCGACTGCTGGGAAGCCGGGCGGCTGTTTTAAAAGGTGACAGCCGGCCTGGGGGGCGCCCCCCAGGCCGCCTGCGACCTTTTAAAACACCCGCGCCGCTTCCCAGCTGTCTCCTGAAGCCGAACGCTAAAGCCGAACTTCCGCGTTCGGCTTCGGGAGACAGCTGCGAAGCGGCGCAGCTGTTTTAAAAGGTCGCAGCCGGCCTGGGGGGCTTCCCAGCAACCTCCCGAACCGAACCCGGGCTTCAGCAAAATTTTGCCTCTTCTTACGAACTTTGTTCGAGTTACGAACCGGCGTTCGGGAGGCTTCTGGGAAGCCCCGCCGCCCGGCTGTTACCTTTTAAAACAGCCGCACGGCTTCCCAGCAGTCTCTGAACGCCGGTTCGTAACTCGAAAAAAGTTCGTAAGAAGAGGCAAAATTTTTCTGAACCCCGGGTTCGTATCACGAGTTGTTTGTAAGACGAGGGGTTCGTATCTTGAGGTACCACTGTATGTTCAATAAATCTGTTTCGAATCAGAGGATGAGTTTTTCTCTTTTTCTTCTTTTTTAATACAGTATTTATGTATAAATATTAACATAGCTGAGGTTTTGCCATTAAGCTCAAACAATTATACTTCTTTTAAATCATGAAAACAACTCCTTGTACTATGCTTGGGATCTTTTAATAATGCTATATTGAGAATTAATTATGTAACTTCAATCATTACCTCTTCATTCACTGGCAATATTTTTTTTAAAAAAAACCACACCTTTATTTTAAACAAAAATAAAAGGTTAAAAATAGCCCCAGTTAATAGACTTGCATATAACAATAGAATATTAAATCAGATTGCCCTTTTGAATATGACGCAAATGTGCCCATAATTTCTATTGAATAGGACCACAGGCCGAAATTTCTGAAGCTGTTCTTCTAATTACTCCATAATGCATATAAGAAAACATAATTACTGAATATGAAATTGTTTCATAGTTGAGTGTCTAGACTGCTTATTGTATTACTTAATACCAGCCGAAGCTCCAGCAATTAAGAGATAAGAAAGGTTTGCCAATTTATTCAGATTCAAATGGTTTGCTTCAGACTACACACACTGAAAATGGGTTCTGTTTCTTGTCATCATTTTCAAGAGTTTGAAAACAAGCGCTGTGATTTATATGATCAGAATATCCCAAGCAGTCATCTCTGACTTTTTGATTATAGCTCTTAAAATCTATACGTACCTCCCGCCAAACTTATCTTTCCTACATTGTTTAAGAGTATGAATAGCTCATTCTTCTAAGGGGAGCAATTATATTATGTTTGCAAAGTCAGTGTACTCCTCTATCACATGTGCCATGCTATAATTTTAGAACTCCCAATACGACATCATAAAGATTTCTTTATAAACAATTTATTTCAACTCTTTCTTCGAAACAAAACAAAACAAAAACGTCAGTTGGTTGGCAAAGAGAAATATTCAGGCTTCTAAAACCAGTAATTTTCCAGTGATGCACTGCATTTGTTTCACAATGACAGAGGAAGATTTCTAAATTATTATTTTAGACACATACACATATACAAAGGACATAAGCTGAGGAAAGAATAAAGGGAATTAAAAAATTATTGAATGTAATTTAACTTGTGACATCTCAATCAACCTTATAACTTTCTCCCTGATGCTCAGTCCATAAGGAACATTGGGAAATGTACTTCAGTGTGACCATTATGTTACATTCCAACTTGGATCTAAAGAACTAAGCTATATTCTTATACATATAAAGATTTAGAGGACGATATAAATAAAACCAAAAATTATAGGCTATTTTTAGTTTTCTGATGTTACTTGGTGCCCTGCTTGGCATCTGTCACATGAATTGAGTCGTTCATGTGCTGCACACACACACACTTTTTACCAAAGCCAAACTGAACAATTGTGTCCTGTGATTTGAAGTCTGTAAATCTATTATGAAACCTAACCTTATGAAATCTATTGGGTTTTCCAACAGAATGTAATCCAAAATTATAGAAGACTTTAAGAATTTCATGAAAGGACTTCTACATGATTTACTCACAGGTTTCCATGCCTTCATCATCCTCATCAGCAACAGGTTTGTCATATGATTTATCTATTGCTGCCCTGAAACTTTCATTGCATCCTCGTCCTCGGATTATTCGTGGTCGTGGACGATGGAAGGGGATGTCGCTATTCAATGTCACTTCAGCAACTGCTGTCTGCAAACTTTCTAAAGAGCTGGATTTCTTCAGGCCTAATGAAGGACCCACATCTCTGGTTGGAGAACCTTAATAGTTTTGTTTAAAAAAAAAAGTTAATTAGAATTCACAAGGAGGCCATTATTCACATCCACAACAGTCTGCAGAGAAAACTTTAAACATTCTTCATGTTATCTCCAGGCAATTCTAGGCAGTTTTATGGGTTTAGCCAATGACTGTCAAATCATACTGTACAAATTTGATAAGGTTAGCAACATCCCAGTTTTCAAATTGATGGGAAGACCAACGCATCACTGCGGTTTCAATCAATTTAATGAGAACAAAATCAGTACCAAGTGGTTAAAAAGGAGGGTGGGGAATTAGAATTCAAATATTAAAGATGTCAGCATTATAATTTGAATGGCATAGCCAGTTAATTTCATTTTTTAAATTTTTTTCAACTGAACCAAACAATCCTATGTAACTACTGGAAATGATAATCATTAGAGATTGTATTGACCTAAAATTAGCTTGCATTCTTAAAGTAAACAGCTAGGGAAAAATCTGCCTTACTAGCCACTTTCATGAAGAGAATTTAATAACCTGTGCTTAAATATTACAGTTTTCCCAAGGGCTAGTCCACATAGATTTTTCCCCTAGAATTAATTAACCTGTATCACTATAGTTATTACACATAAACACTTATGTCAACACTTATTATGGACTAAGTGGAACTAATATAAATTTCCTTATCTTGATTATTAACAGAGACTACTACAGCATGGTAAAAGTTTGACATTCACAAATAAATACTTAGGGAATGTAAACTGATAAATAACAAAAAATACATACAAATCTTATTAATTAAAATAACAAATATAGAATTTTTAAATGGCATGCCCAAGAATAGCTATAATATATACAGTCAACACTAGAAAAGACTAGAAATGGATCTTATAACAGAGTTATAGCCGATACTGTAGTTAATTAGAGCTCCATGAGATTTATTCACTACAAATACATTTAGTATTCCAATTAAGAGATTCCTATTTCAAACTGAAGTTTAGAAGTTTTTACCTGGCTGAGATTATATTATAGAAGGCATCACATATGCTGATCACTATTGATAGATCCATATCCATAAGCTGATCAGAAAAGATAAAACTGTGGCATTAGGTTAAGCCAATTATTAGAAAATAATCTAAAATATATGATAGGGAGCTACCTCTGAAGAGTGTTCGGAAACTTCAAATCATGCAGAATGCAGCCGCGCGAGCGGTCATGGGTCTTCCTAGAGACACCCATGTTTCTCCAGGACTCTGCAGACTGCATTGGTTGCCGATTGGTTTCTGGACACAATTCAAAGAGTTGGTTATGACCTACAAAGCCCTACATGACATCGGACCAGATTACTTACAGGACCACCTTCTGCCACATGAATCCCAGTGGCCGGTATGGTCCCACAGAGTTGGCCTTCTCCAGGTCCCGTCGACCAGACAATTTTGTCTGGCAGGGCCTAGGGGAAGACCCTTCTCTGTGGCGGCCCCGGCCTTCTGGAATCAACTCCCTTCAGAGATTTGCACTGCCGCCACGCTCCTCGCCTTCCGCATGAGTCTCAAGACTCATTTATGTTGCCAGGAATGGGGAAATTAGATCAAGACCCCCCCTGTCTAATAAATATGATATATGGTTGTGATTGAATTGGTTGATTGATTTTAATATATTGGGATTTTAGCTTGTAGTTTTTAATTAATTAGATTTGTTGTAAGCATTGTTTTATATTGTGTCTTGTGAGCCGCCCCAAGTCTTCGGAGAAGGGCAGCATACAAATCTAATAAATAATAACAATAATAATAATTTCAATACAAATGGTATCCAAAATCATGCTTCCAAAAGTTATCCTAACTAATGCTAATGAAAAACAATAGCAATATGAAAATTAAGACTAAAGTATGGATCAGGACAGAAAGCTTTCCTGTTGAGAAAGGTTATTCAGAGTTTTGGATATGGACTCCATCAGTACAGTGCTGACATTCAACTCCTATTGCTTCTTGTCATTCAAGTTCAGCTAAATAATTAGTATCCTTATAAAGTGTTAACATTCTATAATCAGGTAGTTGCAGTAAAACAAACTGAAATGAAAACCAGACAAAATGGATGCTGTTGATAGTTAGAAATATGAACCTGGGAATGAGATTCAGTTTAAACTTCTCAAAAAGAATAGTTCTACATTTGGGGACACAATCCTTAATCCTTCTGGATTTCAAGATGGTAGCTACAGTCAGGAATCCTTTTGCACTGTTGTGGTTAGAACCAGCTTCACTTCCAAGTTCCTCTAATTTGTTATCCATCCCTGGATTACATTTCATCTTAATTATTACCCGAAGAGGTGGGACTATCCTTGAAATTTGTATAAAAATTGAAATGAATGCCAAATGGGCTGATAACCATTAGAGGTTAAAGGGATCACAATATGAACATTTTAAAGGATCTGCAATGTTTTTTTGCTAGTCATCAAGGACAATTGGTGGTATTACTGTTGAGTTTTACTATTGAATATAATAGTGTTTCAAGCCCACTTTATTATAAGTCTGTCTTTCCCACTTTAAATCTATCTCAATGTTCAATTCTGTAAGAATCTGCAGATTTGTATGAATGTGTCTATAATGACAAAAACTCATATACAGTATGTGTCTTTCAGGTAATGTATAGTCCAGGGATGCTGAATGCACTGCTTCAGAAATTGTGTTTAGCTCTCATTTTCTTACCATTTAGAAAAAAGGCTCATTTCTTTCTCTAGGCCAGAGGCTTTCAAACTTGTGGACTTCAATTCCCAGAAGCTATGCTGGCTAGAGAATTCTGGGAGTTGATGTCCACAAGTCTTAAAGTTGCCAAGTTTGGGGACCCATGCTCTTGGGTTTTAACAGTTAATTAACTTTATTATTGATATTGTATTTCAAATTGTTGGATTTTGTTTTTAATAGAATTCAGCCTTGAGTATTAGGATGAACAAAAAGGCGAATTTTGGAAACAACTGAAACAAAGAATCTATAAAGTCATAATCAATACGAAGTCACATAATTTATACTTCTACCTCAGAGATCCCATCTCAAAGATTCCCAATATTTTAGGAAGCAGAAAGGCCTGAAAATAAGTAGAGGTAGAGGTCAAGTGTGAAATGAGTAAGAAAGGAAAGGAAGGTTCAGCGCTTTTCAGCTGTGTAAATAAACTTCAGGTTAGGCTTGAAAAATATTTGTAGTTAAGTCTGTGCATTTGCCCTGGGGGAATACGTACTGTCAATGGGTATGGAAAGCTATTTGTATGTGCTGCTATATACACTTGGCAATCAATAAATATTTTATTAAATTAATTTTAACACAATCACATAGTAGTATTTTCAAAATCCTGATTGTTATTAAAATGCAATTTGAGAAATAGCAAAAAAATTGAGTGAGTGAGTGGGTGGGGGAAGGAAGGAAGGAAGGAAGACTACATTTGGTCTGGAATAAACGTAAGGGGGAACACTTTCTTTTCTTTATCTGATAATTACTTAGCATCTGAGTTTCTATAATGAGAAACAATTTTTTTTTTAGTTATTCAATGATTCCTTTTTCTTTTTAGAAATGGTAGTTATATTAGGTACCTATTCATGTTCACAAGGGAAATTATTTCCTGCTACCACTATGGATTATTGTGATAAAATTATTTATGTAAGACGCAGAATCCCAAAAGAAAAGTGAGATGGTATGTGACCTAATGTTCCCAGAGTACTGTAAAACTAATAATGGATTGCAGAAATGGTTAGACTATTTGTTAAACTTGGGTGGCCATCCAAATAGATGTGGACAGTCTGCTGACAAAGAAAATAAAGAAATAATCCCAAAGCAGAATATGTAGTAATATGATTAAAAATACTTTTAGTTAAGCATCTCATTGTTTTAATGGGTCTCTTTTGGACAGGAAGCAATTGTCAGAATTCAGAGTTTGATTGAAGACTCCTGTGAAAATTTGACTATCTTAAAGGAATGACTCTGCTAGTAGATTTTAAATATGGCTTTCTTGGGTTTAGGACATGAATTATTCACAATTCAAATTATTCATAACTTTATGAATATCAGTTATAGTTTATTCCTTAAGGTTATACTGCATATTCCATGAGGAGTTTGAGATCTATGTTGTACTTCTTCATCAAATTTAATAATTAACACATCAAACCTGTGATAGATTGGAACTAATAACTAACCCAAATCATTAGTGAGGTGATCTAGTGATGAGTAAATTTTAATTTCTTCAGTTGTAGCCCAACACACATTTAATAAATTATATTTGGTATAAATCCCAGCATGTAGATTACAACCAATCTGGTTCTCCCAATTTTTCTTTTTTTAAGAGGCAACTAGACAAGAGCTGAAGAAGCTTCTTGATGAGAAGCAAAATGACTTTAAAAAAACCAACAACCAGAAAGTCCAGTTGCCTCTTGAAGAAGCACCTTTGGAAGAACTAGAATCACTATAGACAACCAATTTGGTTCAAATTCCTAGACAGAGATATTAGTAATGAACCTAGTCTTAGAAATCTGATTGACCCACCATAATTTATAAATTAAATTCAGAAGATTTATTTTAATAAATTTCATTCAGAACTTAACGGCACATGCATCCACTGTTTTTCTTAATATATTGCAACAGAATACAATTTTCAATTGCTATTTTTTAGTCCTAAGAACTTAGGAAAGGCTAATATCCTTGAGATTTAATCAGAATGCTTCTCTTTGAAAAAGATTGTCTTCAGGCATGAAATTAAGCTTTGCATAGATAAAAAGAGAAGATTTAAAATGGATCTAAGTAATGCTGAAATATCATTACTGAAGTATATGGTTAGTTGTAAATATGCATAGTTTGTATTATTCTATTTGGTACAGTATATGTAGCAACAAGTTAAATGATGATTGTACTAGAGGTGGCTATTTTTTGTCCTAACAGAGATAGGTAATCCTTATGACCAGTTACTCATTGCCTGGTTCTGATGTCTTGCCCCCTCCTCTCTTGGCATTCATATATATTTCTGGTTTTCAAAAAATGGGGCCTAAAGTGAACAAATCATTTGATTAACAACTAGAATGTTCACTTTGTGATAGAAGCATTTGAATAACAGCATGTAAAAAACAAGTCATAAAGTTAGGTTAGTCACAAAGATTACCTGCTTTACAACTATCATGATTTATAGTAGGCATGCCTCATTATCCTTGTAAATTGAGGACTACCTGTAATCCTGTATATTGTACTCTGGATTTTCATAGGGAAGAGAGTACAGTATATTCCAATAGATACCTAAAATATAACTCCCACAACTCAATTTTCTCTCTCCTTTCATGTCTGTATCTGTATGCTTTTCAGAAAATATAAGACCATCAGATAGGGTCCGCAACTTGGGTGTCTTCCTGGATCCACAGCTGAACCTAGAACACCATCTTTCGGCTGTGGCCAGGGGGACCTTTGCCCAGGTTCGCCTGATGTATCAGCTGCAACCCTATTTAGACCCAGAGGCTCTATGCACAGTTGCTCAGGCCCTTATCACCTCTAGTCCTGATTATTGCAATGCACTCTACATGGGGCTACACTTGAAAAGTGTTCAGAGACTCCAAATAGTCCAGAATACAGCCGCGTAGATTGTCATGTAACACTACTCCGTGAACTGCACTGGCTCCCTATTAGTCTCCGGGTACAATTCAAGGTGTTGGTTATTACCTCTAAAGCCTTATATGGCTCAGGGCCAGATTATTTATGTCTCCTGCCACATACCTCCCAGAGACCAATTAGAGCACACAGATTTGGCCTCCTCCAGGTCCCGTCAGCTAAACAATGCAGGTTGGCGGGCCTTCTCTGTTGCTGCCCCGATTTTATGGAATCAACTCCCACCCACTCCGAGGTTCGTATGGCCCCACCTTGCTGGCTTTTTGTAAGGCCACGAAGACCTGGCTATGCTGGCAGGCCTGGGGGCCCTAAATCAACCACTAACTTGTCCATATATTTGAATTTGGTATGAATGACTAGTACGTGTGTTGTTGAATGGTTTTTAAAGTTTAATTAGGATTTTAGAAATTGCTCAGGTTTTTTCCTTGACTTCTTTTTATTGTTATTGTTATTGTAATTTTATATTGTTGTGAGCCACCTTGAGTCCTTTGGGATTGGGTGGCATAGAAGTGTGAATGAATGAATGAATGAATGAATGAATGAATGAATGAATGAATGAATGAACGAATGATGTTGAATTACATGAAATTACACTTAAAATTCAGAGTAGTTAGGTTTTATGGGAGATTCTGACTATTGCTTTTAAACAATCCCAAGTCAAAATACTTAACAGCCTGTGGTGATAGAGGATATCTTTATGTGATGTGTGGCTAGGTTATTTAGAAATATTTAGCTACTATGGATCTTTTGCTTTATAAGCAACTTTTGGTTATTGGACAGGCATGAACCCTACTGACTCATTTTCCATGGAGACAATTTTGGCTGAAACAACACTTCATTGTCTCAATACACATTCTTGTCATGACCACATTTCTTCCACATTTCCCACATCCTTTAACATATAACATCTGTTAGAAGTGAAATCATAAATATCAGAATTGTTATATTATCATTATTATTTTTAAAACTTTACAAATTCCTTTTAGAAATAATACACCTTCAACTTTTACTTTTATAATTATCCCCATGGTAAAGTTCCTTTACTGATAAAAAATGTAGGTAATATTTCATTAAAGCTACACAGTTGGTTTAATGATTCATTTGTGGTTTCCTGACATGGTCCTGTGGGCCTTCGTGAATATATTTGCACCTATATTATTAAACAAAATTTAATGAAATCTTCAACTTTTTAAATATAAAACAAACATGATCATGTTTGCTCATTTTTTACATTTGCCTAACTGAAATATAGACCTAATTTACAAATAAGACTAATGAGTATTGTTTTCTTTCGATTGATATGACAGAATAACCTACTTATTTGAGTCTTAGCTGTAGTGATAAAACTGGGCCACTGTATCTTGTTCAACAAACACAGCCAGATGTGTGAATGAGTAAAAATTGCCAAGTGTGACCTGAGTGAACCATATAGAAGTTAGAATCTTTTGTACTTCAAAGGTGTGCATTTGTTGCTCCTGGCATCCTTCCTAATGATGTCAAAATATGGGTTCCTAAGGGTTGGAAATAGTTAAAAGGGGAAATGTATCCTGCAGAAGAGAAATTACTGAAAATATTTTGATACTTTATAAGGAAAGATAAGAGGTGGAGAGACTGTTGAAGAAGAAGAGTATTACTATAAAAAGTTTTTGTTTTCATTTATGTACTTTTATTTTATTGTATTTTATTGCATCACCCTCACAACCAGTTTTATAATTAATTGCTCCTGGAAAGCCTGCAGGAGGTTGAGATGTATGTCATCTACATGCAAAAATATTGATGTTAATAAATAAAGGTGTATTATTTCTGTTAATGTTATCATATTCTTGTTACACTATTATTGTTTTATGATTTTGTATTGTTTTGAATGTTGTGATTTCATAGGGTTTTATTTATTATTTGACTGGATTTTACTCCAAGATTATTTAAGTGGGCTAAGCACATATTTGTAATTAAAGTTAAATGACCTAAATGTTATCTAAGGTAAGGATACCCTTGAGTCAAGCTTAACTCTTAGCTACTACATGCAGTTTCCTTAACTGCATTAATAAAGCAGCTTGCCACTGTTTTCTCCCAGAATGTTTTTCATCAATGACTTATTTAATGAAGGTATCCTGGATGTACTGTTATTCTATGCAAAGCTTAGGACTTTGGAACTTGCAAAAAATGCAAAATTCTTCCTGATGATTGGATCACTGAGAGCTTTTGCACCTGAGACAAGTTCCTTGTGTGCCTAATCACATATGGCAAAATAAAGTACAGTGGTACCTCTACCTAAGAAAACCTCTACTTATGGACTTTTCTAGATAAGAACCGGGTGTTCAAGATTTTTTTGCCTCTTCTCAAGAACCATTTTCCATTCACAAACCTGAGCCTCTGAAACTGTACCCGGAAAAGGCAGGGAGAAGCCTCCGCGGGTTCTCTCTAGGAATCTCCTGGGAGGAAACAGGTCCGAAAAAGGTGGGGAGAAGCCTCCATAGGGCCTCTCTAGGAATCTCCTGGGAGGATACAGGGCCTCCACCCTTCCTGTAGTTTCCCCAATCGCACACATTATTTGCTTTTACATTGATTCTTATGGGGTGGGGAATTGCTTCTTCTTACAAGCTTTTCTACTTAAGAATCTGGTTATGGAATGAATTAGGTTCATAAGTAGAGGTACCACTGTATTCTGTGTTCAAAATGTCTGTAGAGATTCACAGTCATCCAGGTAATGGTTATCCTAATAGTGATTTTTCAGGATGTAATTGGATTTTGTTTTTCAGAGCTGATGAAGCTTCTTAGATGACAAATGAAAGGTCTTTAAAGAAAAACAAGAAAGTCCCTCCTGAAAAAGCACTTACGATATTCTGTGTTCTCTTCTATGTTCATTAAGCTAGCCACCCAAGTCACAGAGGTGGGTTTCAGCAGATTCTGAACAGTTCTGAAGAACTTGTAGCAGAAATTTTGAGTAGTTCAGAGAACTGGTAAATACCACCTCTGACTGGCCCCGCCCCCATCTATTCTGCCTCCTGATTTCCACCAGATAGGGAGGAAATGGGGATTTGTAGTACGCTTCCCTGGAGTGGGGAGGGAATAGAGATTTTACAGTATCCTTTCCCTGCCATGCCCACTGAACCACACCATACCCACAGAACCGGAAGTATAATTTTGAGTCCCACCAATTTATTGAATCCAATAAAATAACTTCTGCCGACCAGACCTTCCACAAAAAAACCCACCATGAAACATTCTTATCTCAATACAAATCATCTTAATTAACTGAAGTACAGGGATTATGTGAAGCATTTATATAAAGACATAGTTATAGGATAATTTGCAAAGCAAAATTAATCTTTCCAGACCACAAGAAACTATTCCAAGAAGTGGACTCTGCACTTTTAGTCATAGCAACTGCCTCCATTGTTCCTGATTTAGACTTTTCATATTATGATGCAGACCTAAAGATTAATTTACTCAATCCTAATTTACTCATAGTAAAATATATTTAAGAAATAATAGAAAAGAAGTTATAGTAATAGACATTACTATACAATACTCTAAGCTGAGCAGTGAGCAATCGCTCACTTACAAATCATCATCAACTCAGAGTTTTCCAAACCTGCCCAGAAGCCGAGAGGGAAAGAGTGAGAGGGAAGGAGAGAGAGAGGAAGAGAGGAAGAGAGAGAAACAGATAGAAAAAAGAGAGGAAGGAAAAGAAAAAGAATGGGAGTAAGGAAGAGAGAAAGAAAATCAAAATCTAGTTTGAAACTAGCTCAACTATTTAAGTGGCATTTTGATATTGATAGTTGCCCTATTATGATCTCACTGTTATAGACACACAGTACAGTATTTTATTTTGAAATTCTGTGAGGCAAAACAGGGTGGGTTTTTTATTTGCTTGCTTGCTTGCTTGCTTGCTTGCTTGCTTGCTTGCTTGCTTGCTTGCTTGCTTGCTTGCTTGCTTGCTTGCTTATTCATTCATTCATTCATTCATTCATTCATTCATTCATTCATTTATTATTTATGTGCCACCCAGTCCCGAAGGGACTGCCGCTCAGACACTATACTTTTCCGCCCACCCCCCAAAAAAATTAGAGGGAACACTGGTAATAGAAGATATCAATGAAAGAATAGAAGAGGAGATATAGGAATAGAAGAAAGGTATAGGAGATATAGGAGAGCAATAGGACAGGGGACGGAAGGCACTCTAGTGCACTTGTACTCGCCCCTTACTGACCTCTTAGGAATCTGGATAGGTCAACCGTAGATAATCTAAGGGTAAAGTGTTGGGGGTTGGGGATGACGCTATGGAGTCCGGTAATGAGTTCCACACTTTGACAACTCGGTTACTGAAGTCATATTTTTTACAGTCAATTTTGGAGCGGTTAATATTAAGTTTAAATCTGTTGTGTGCTCTTGTGTTGTTGTGGTTGAAGCTGAAGTAGTCGCCGACAGGCAGGACATTGCAGCATATGATCTTGTGGGCAATACTTAGATCTTGTTTAAGGCGTCTTAGTTCTAGACTTTCTAGGCCCAGGATTGAAAGTCTAGTCTCATAGGGTATTCTATTTGGAGTGGAGGAGTGAAGGGCTCTTCTGGTGAAGTATCTTTGGACATTTTCAAGGGTGTTAATGTCTGCGATGCGATATGGGTTCCAAACAGATGAGCTATATTCAAGGATGGTGCTTACCAAGAAGTATCTGGACTTCATTTTTCTTTGAAGATATTTCACTTTTAAACCAAGAAGCTTCTTGAATGAGAAGTGAAATGACTTCAAAGAAAAACCAAAACTCTGATCTGGATGACTGACAATCTCCATAGACATTGTACATTCTCTCTTGATATGTTTCTTTTAACAATCTGTCCAGCATAGTTCTTCTTGCATTTCAAGATAAGCCTCACAGAATTTCTGCTACCTTTTTGTTCTTGAGATCTGGACAATAATGGGAATACGGACATCTCGTACTTCACACTGACATAAAAAGTATTCAGTAAGTCTATAAGTGCATTTGGCTTTTCTGAAACTATCTATAGGATAGTAATTTAAATAAAATCATTGAATACTCAGTCCCAATTTTTTTTACATGTACTCAATTCACACAACATAAGTCTATATCAAAACTGATTAAGCCTATACTGTATATTAAAATGAAACTAATGTGGACAGAATGAAAAAATAAAAAAAAGTTAAGAGCATCATGAATGAAGACCGATTGACACAACAGAATCTGATGAACTGTTAAGGTTCAAGTTATTCACAGATAGTCTATGTAATGAATTCACCAATAAACCAGGACTAAAATTTTACTTATTCAGTTTTTGAGCACTCTGACTCCCAACCTCTGAGTTCCTGGGATTAATGAAACTTCGTGTGAATTGTCCTTCTTTGATTATGCCTTGAAATGTACATTCTAACTGGAGCCAGTATTGTGAAATGTAATTTATACAGAAAGATTACGGTAGATGAAAAAGAGGAAAGTGAGCAAATAATCAGCTGAGCAGAAGTATTAGTCATCTTAAATATTTTTTAATAGACGGAATTCTCCTATTTTTAATTAGTCTATTTACTTAAGTCTCCCTAATTTATTCTACTATTGATGGTATACACTTTTATGGCTTAATGTTCTGCTTTTTATACATGTGAGCTCGCATCCATTCATGTAAGTGTTAACCACTGACTATTTTCTTCTGAGGATATTCATCTCAAAAGCATTTCATCTGAATAACGTGAACACAAAATACTAGAATGAATATTTCAGAACCTAAATCTGACAGAGATATTTCTATTACTAGACTTTTACAATCTGAACCATTCCAGGTGATTTAAATAACTGGTATTGATGAGAGGATAAATTAAATAAGCATTTCTAATTTAGTACACACAATAAAGAATTACATTTTAACTTGGGGAAAAAACAAACCTAAACAATGGAAAATATCATTAACCATTTATCTCATCCCTTAGCTCAACTGAAAATTAACTATCATCTTATTTTAATAAATTCTGGCTGTTGTTCCAGAGATTTATTGTTGGCATTATGACAAGATGAATATGGAAATAACCCATCATACTTCCTGTCTGCATAACATTGAATAAATGAGACATACTCAATTGCTACCGAATAATACACTTCTGACCTTCGGAATGAACTATAAGCATTGAAAAGGATTAGGCAATTTAAGTCAATTGAAGAAAGAAAACAAGCTTAAAAATCTATTACGACAGATTCCATCCAGGCAAGAACATCACTTTCCATTGGATTAATACAAATAAACTCAACTGCAGCTCTTAAAACAGGTTCTAATTTATTCTGCCAAGATAAACATTATCTACTCTATTGTACTTTATAGTCTTCCATGAAATACATTCCGCTTTGCAAATATCAAAATAGAATGAGGTTATTCATTTTAATAATCTCTGTTAATTTGGTAAAGATGTGTCAAAGTGGTCCATACTTAACCAAAATTTCATATGAAAGTTCTATAAGTAAAAAGAATGGTAAACAGTATTAAGACGGAAATTGTTAAATGTTTGACCAATGTGCCCTTGGGATGCTTTGGAAAAAGAGAGCAGAATGGAAGGCTGCAAAAATGCGAAGAAAGGAAGCAGTGGAAGTGATGTGCCGGTGTCTGGAGGCTGTTGGGGCCTGGATGGGTGTCAACAGACTCAAATTCAACCCGGATAAGACGGAGTGGCTGTGGGTTTTGCCCCCCAAGAACAATTCCATCTGTCCTTCCATTACCCTAGGGGGAGAATTATTGACCCCCTCAGAGAGGGTCCGCAACTTGGGCGTCCTCCTCGATCCACAGCTCACATTAGAGAACCATCTTTCAGCTGTGGCGAGGGGGGCGTTTGCCCAGGTTCGCCTGGTGCACCAGTTGCGGCCCTATCTGGACCGGGACTCACTGCTCACAGTCACTCATGCCCTCATCACCTCGAGGTTCGACTACTGTAATGCTCTCTACATGGGGCTACCTTTGAAAAGTGTTCGGAAACTTCAGATCGTGCAGAATGCAGCTGCGAGAGCAGTCATGGGCTTACCTAGGTATGCCCATGTTTCACCAACACTCCGCAGTCTGCATTGGTTGCCGATCAATTTCCGGTCACAATTCAAAGTGTTGGTTATGACCTTTAAAGCCCTTCATGGCATTGGACCAGAATATCTCCGAGACCACCTTCTGCCGCACGAATCCCAGTGACTGATTAGGTCCCACAGAGTGGGCCTTCTCCGGGTCCCGTCAACTAAACAATGTCGGTTGGCGGGCCCCAGGGGAGATTAGAACTGCCCCTACTCTCCTTGCCTTTTGTAAGCTCCTTAAAACCCACCTTTGTCGTCAGGCATGGGGAACTGAGACATCTCCCTCGGGCCTATACAATTTATGAATGGTATGTTTCTATAGTAAATGGGATTTTTAAATATTTTAAACTACAATTTAGATTTGCTATGAATTGTTTTATTCTGTTGTGAGCCGCCCCGAGTCTGCAGAGAGGGGCGGCATACAAATCTAAATAATAAATAAATAAATAAAGGATTGGTAAGAAGAAAAGAGACCTGGGATGCATGATTATGATGGCAGTTTCTACACTAGTCCTGACTATAATAACCGATTCAATTCAGCTTTGGGTGTATGTTTTGTTGTATTTGAAAATAAACCATTCAAATCTGGTCACAAAGGCAAAAAAGAAGCTTAATGTTTTAAGTATTTTGAGTATACAACCAACTATACTGTGATAAAACTAGAATATCAACAAAGGTTCAGTGATACCTTTGCAGGCAAAAATGTAGCAGAAATCTACAGAATTAAGAAGTAAATGGAGACTAGATTTTTCTTATATTGTCAGTACATCACTTAGATTCATGTCTATTAGTCATAACAGTCATTGTTAGAACTCAGTCAATAGCATTCACTTTTAACCTCAAGAGTTTTAATAATGCTTACTATAGTGGAATTATTGTATCATGTAGATCAAAAACTAAAGTTTCTATTCTCTCTTCATGTTTCTTTACACTTCAGAATTTGTTTTTTAAAAACTTAAAATTTTATTACTTCTTTTATAATATATATTTTTCAGTTTACCACATACATGATATTGTGGTATTAGGAATAAAAATGAGTTTTCTGTTATTTATAGAGAGACAGACACACAAAACTAGGAATATATTGTTCAATGATTAATGTTAGAAACAAGTAACGTTTTCATGATTCTTAGATGACATCCAAAATTAAAATAGTTTCTCTGGCATGGAAAGTTACTATGTACCCTTGATCTACCTTAATTAAAACAACATTCTATAAGTCAAAAGTTGATTTGCATTAATAAATTATGAAGGTTCATAACTGCAGCTGGTGCATTATTTTAATTGCTAATAAATTCATGCTTTCTAATCTGGAATCATGACAATTACACAGAAAGCAAAATATCTCTAATGCATAGCTTATGAAACACAGTTTGATTAGTGGGGTTTTGTTCTAATTCTTTACAAGCCAGTGAGATGCCAGGATGAACAGTGAATACAGCAACATTCATTACTGCTTACTGAACAATGAGATGGAAGCTTGATTAAGGGATTTCCAAGAATGGTAGAATTTTGTGGTTAAAAGCCACATTTCAAAAATTTAACCTGAGAAGTGCCTTAGATATATGTTCAAAATTTCATAAGCCAAGTCTGAATTCCAATGATGAATCACCCAAAGAGTTCTCCAAAGTATTATCTTTTTAAGAACCGTATTTAATTGGTAGGCTCAATTGCTAGTATTTCCTTATTCTTATGTTGTTCTCAAACATTATAAATTACAGTGTGTGTAATTTTGAATTCTGGGAGAATAAAAAGATTCATGCAACTGTTGACATATTATTTTCACATGCACTGTGATTGAAAGCTGCTTTGGTCAAAAAAATTATGGCAATCACCCTACAGTTAATTCTTACCTGCTCTCTGGCCATCCATTGTACTGAGCTTAGTCTCGTCAGCTACTGTTAAAAGGTAAATGTATAATGGTTAGCTTTGTTAGTGCCCACATCCCTCATGCATCCACTGTTTATTTAGAGGATCTTGCACTATTCATGCAAATATGTCATATTATTCAGATACTTTTAAGGGGCAAAATGAGGCTCGAGAGAAAAATGTTTAGGAAAATTCATGCTTTTGTGTCAATCATCTCTGGATCACAGGCAAACTTAATATGTTATTCACATGCTAGCATGTCTCAATTAGCTAAGGGAAGACTACCACATATCAGCAAGTAGCAAGTTTTAAAAGTCCCAGTAGGATTATAAAAACAGTAAATGTCTACATATTTATTACATTTTCTCACACTTAAAAAAACATATCAAAGCTCATGAATCTTCCCAAGGGATATGTAAAAAGGCTTGGTTAGAAAGGCTGAATTTGACTTATTAAATGGGTTACTATATTTACTCTTGCTAGATTTCCTTCAGTATTATCCCTAAGATATGAACCTGTAGGATTTCAAGATTACTTACTGCTGTCAGAATCATGAACTTATTTAGAATTACGAAATTAAGTTAGTAAGATGGGAGTAGCAATTTTATATGAATACCAATCATTAATATTCCGGAAGACTTTTTCCTTAAAAAGAATTTATCTCCATCATATAAAAATAAACTACTATATAGTTGTATGTAATATCTTATTTCAGTTGCATTAATCTAACTTCTTTAAAATAAGATATATTGTAGATTTATGTTTTTCCATTAAGATCTGTGATACTTTAAAGTAGCCACAGCACTCTACAAATGTGTGTGTGTGTGTGTGTGTGTACACATGCATTTATATATGTGTATATTTGTGTGTGTATATATTTGTATATTATATGTGTGTATACACACACAAACACAAAATCTGTCTGTCTGTCTATCCATCCATCCATCCATCCATCCATCCATCCATCCATCCATCCTTCCATCCATTCATCCATCCATCCACCCATCCGCATACACCAGTATAGGTTCCCACTACTTGCTCTAGATCTCTTGCCCACTTAGCAGTTCAAAAGCATGCAAGTGCAAATAGATTAATAGGTACCACTTCAAGGGGCAAGTAAAAGCATTCTGCATGCCTTTGGCATACAGCCATGCTGGTCATATGACCATGGAAACTATCTTTCAATAATGCTGGCTCTCTCAGCTAAGAAATGGAAATGAGCATCATGCCCTTGAGTTGGACATGACTCACAGGGTAGCCTTTACTTTTTATCCCAAAGGTGCTTTTTCAGAAGATAACTGGAAGAATTGAAGAAGGATGAGAAGCTAAATGTCTTCAAAGAAAAACGAAGTCCAGGTGTCTTTTGAAAAAGCACCTTTGGGACACTATGAGCCGGATGACAGAATCTCCATAGACTTTATCTTTCCTCTGTTCTATACAGTAATCTGACCCACTGATAGTTGACATTTACAATTGCTGATCTTTTCTCAACATCAGCTTTTTCTGATGAAGCAATATTTTATTTCAATGAAAAATGTGGCCACAATAAATGTTTTAGTTTGTAGGTATCTCCAGTCTTTTAATTCTTTCAGATGTAGTAGACTCTCTTAGAATTCTTTTAGAAGGCAGTGGCTAAGCCAGACTAAGACCCTGCAAGTCAATGGACCAGAATTCTGCCATTCCTCATTTTTTTACACTTCCTTAATACAGTTCAAAGCTATCTCTATCTTTTTGCTGGAATTACACCTAACTCTAAACTGAAGACTTGCTAGACCCGTAAGCAGTGTCACGAGCAGATGACTCTAAACGCATTCCTATCATTTACATCATACCATGCAAACCAAGGTCTCTATTATTTGTAAAGTTGAAAGAGAGATCTCCTATAACAGGGCGTCAAACTCATGGTCCATAGGTTGGATGATCATGGCAATGGGAATTTGACATCCCTATCTTATTTAATATGTGCAATTGCCATTGGAGGTTATTCTTTCAACCAAGTCCCATTTACTATCCCTGAAAGTGTTTAGGTCAATCACTATTGTCTTTAGCAACAGCCATTACACGTAATGGGACTAAACATACCAGCTGTTAAATGATTAAAGATTAAGCTAAAGCCGAATGTCTAAGCTTCTTAGAATTATGTTAGAATCATTCATTAGAGAAAAGGTTTTAGCAGTGCTAGAAACAATGAGAAACATGTTGTTGCAGAATTATTTTAAAATACAATTTTGAATTATTTGGGTTTTCCATCTCCTGAAAAACTACTTATTCAAAGATGTTTACAGATGCTGTATATACTGAACAATCCTGTAACACCTAAATCTGTATAACCATAACATGTTAAATAAACATTAAAATTGCTAAAGCATATATAATGCGCTTGGCTCGATCATATTTAAAAATTGTCATGCCACGTATTCAACTCAGCTGCATGGGATAATCAACTGCATAATATTACAAATAATTTAAATGCCATCAGGAAACAACAAGGAAAATAATATCAATATATCGTCGAAACACAACAATGAACAAAGAAAGACTATGACTAATACCTAAGTCCATGCTTTTAGATTTCCGTGTTTTAACGATGTCTAATTGGCTGGCATCTGAAAACTGCTTAGCACGTTTTTCTGACATGCTCTGGCGTCCAAATCCTTCTCGTTGGAAAGCCAATTCTGGATCCATATCCGGACTTAATACACTTTAAGAAATATAAGAATAAATAAATAAATATAAAGAAAGCTTAATTAAGCAAACATTTATAACTCATTAGTTTCAATGATAAAAAGTTGGAAATCATGAGAGAATATTTCACTTTATTATTTTAATTTTAATTTACTATTTTAAATTTTCTTTTATTGTTTAATTTTACTTTATCCCCATGAATATAGAATTATTAGCATTCAATTCAATTCAATTTATTAGATTTGTATGCCGCCCCTCTCCGAAGACTCGGGACGTTTCAATTCAGATTTCAAAAAAATCTTAAAGTGTTCTAAGGGTCAGATTAATTTCTAACTCATAAACTGTCCTGGAAATGTGGGGTTTTTTTTAGTTTTTCTGCTGAAAGGAAGATAAAGAATGTGAATGATGAAATAGAAATTCAAAATTCAATCTCTTCAGACTGAAATTCTCATCCATATGGAAAGAATAAGTTTCTACTTTGTAGGTTAAGATTTTCCACAAATATATACAATGGTACCTCTACTTAAGAACTTAATTTGTTCCGTGACCAGGTTCTTAAGTAGAAAAGTTTGTAAGTAGAAGCAATTTTTCCCATAGGAATAAAAGCAAATAATGTGTGCAAACCCATTAGGAAAGAAATAAAAGCTTGGAATTTGGGAGGACAATTGCTGCTGAAGAAAGAAGGTGAGGGGAGGGGAAACAAAAGAATCCAAAACTTTAAGGCTTAAAAAAAAGAGGGACTCTGAGGCGGCGAGGAGGAGCACGTGTCTCCCATACACCCGGCACGAGGCTGCCTACCATACACTGTGCCAGAGAGAGAAACCCTGGGGGAATGGCAGGAAACTGGCTGGCCTTTGTGCCGCTCTCAAATTTTCAGGGAAATTTTTCTGGGTTCGGGTTCTTAAGTAGAAAATGGTTCTTAAGAAGAGGCAAAAAAAATCTTGAACACCCAGTTCTTATCTAGAAAAGTTCTTAAGTAGAGACGTTCTTTAGTAGAGGTACCACTGTACTCTCAATCAGAACTGACTTGCTGGATAGCATGTGATGGTGTGTTGCATTATTGAAGAGACATAAATATCACAGTGGTCAGAATACAGTACTGTTCATTAGTACTGCTACCTAACTCTGTCCACTGCTAGGAGTTTGATCCTAACTGGCTTACGGTTGACTCAGCTTTCCATGCTTCTGAAGTCATTAAAATGAGGACCCAAACCGGTGGAGGTAATATGTTGAGATTTGTAGGTCAGCCAAACAATGCTGTAAATCACTATGGGACAGTATATAAGTCTAAGTGCTACTTTGATCCTGAACTGGTAAACAGAAATCAATGTAAAATGTGTTTTGCCCTTTATTGTGCCCTTTATATTACCCAGTCTTTCAGGCATTGTTGAACTTCAAATATTATCAGACTTATAGTCCATGGATATTCATTATTGAGTTTGTTGCTCACTAGTATTTAGAAGGAACAATGTATGAATGTTTTAGGAAGATCTAAAACAAAATATATCCATTAAAAAAAAACCATCCACATTTTAACCAAATTGTATCAAACTCTGTAGCAGTATCAATTTAATTCAAATCAAATTCTGATGCATACATTTGGTCAATCAGATGATCATAGAGTAGTTGTTCAATCCTGTTTGGAATAGAACATTCCATTGAAGATTATTATTTATTATATAATTATAAATATTATTCATTATATAATAATAATAATAATAATAATAATTATTATTATTATTATTATTATTATTATCATGATTATTATTATTATTATTATTATTTCTAGAATCAACTGGCAGCAGAATATACTAACAAAGAATTGGATTCTTTAAAGAATGTAACTGTTATGACCCTCAGTATTATTAAAATTCCACATATTAATCCTACTTCATTATCTCTTGTTTTCATAACATTTTTGTAAAGGATTAAGGAGATACTTTCAGGCTGGGAAAATGCATATATTTCCAGCCATGATTCTGAACAGCTGCCATTCTTGTTTGGATAACCCTTCTTTCATTTTCTTTACCTCAACCCCTTGGTACTTTGAAGCAAACTCACAAAAAACATCTTCATTTTACAATCCTTCCTTTGTCCATCACCAGCAGGAAATTAATACAGAAACTATCCTTGGCTGCTGTTTATTTTATTTTAGTGGGTTCCCTTTTAACAAATAGAATGCAGTCAACAGAAATAAGGATCCAAACAGATCTGTCCTGTTTGCAATTGCATTACTCTCTTTGAGCCTTTGAAAGGGCATGCATAAAGGCAGTTATAGGAACAAAAGTACTGTAAGTCTAAAGTCAATCATTCTTTCTTTTTCTCATTGGGGGATTGTAAAATGTGAAAGTAAAATAAAATTCTATGCCAACAACAAATGGAGATAGTATGAGAACTGGTTTCAACTTTTAAAAAAATTATGTTCGGCATGAAATATGGAGTGAAATAAAGGAAATAATGGCTTTTAACCTAACGACTGAAAGCTTTTTCAAAGACAGAGTAACAGTAAAATTAATATGACTGAATACCAGTGCACATGGTACACATGTGTGTCTAACAAATAGCTGACAAAGCCAAACATAGATTCTTGCTGTGTGTAATAGTTATTAAGATATTGCTGACACTATTATATCAAGCTCAGGAGGATATGAAAGTTTGGAAAACATTCATATTTGTGTTAATTATCACCACAAGCCTAGTATTTTGCTTATTGCTGAAGATAATTACCACACATACAAATTATTGCAATTAGTAAAGATTGTGTTAAAAAAAAGATTTAAAAATTAGGAAGTAAGAAGAAAGAAGAAGACCCAAGCAATAATTGCTGCCCCCATTCTAAAATGCTGTTATGAAATTCCATGCCATAATAATACGGAATTTGCTTTCCCCACTAAGTTCATAGATGGCTTGACAGGGACAAGAGATAGGAAGAGTATTCTTTAGAACTGAAAAAGCTTCTTTGGTGAGAAGTGAAATGTTTTCAAAGAGAAAAACCAAGAAAGTCCAATTGCCTTTTGGAAAAAGGACTTTGAGACAAGCAACAGCTGGATAATTGAGAATATCCATAGGTGTTGAAGAATAGTTCTGCTTCTATTTCAATGACAAAACCAATGAAGTAAAGAGTAAAGTGAAATAACTATACAAATAAACACAATATTTACCATTCTGCTGATTCATTCACTATTGGTTTACTCCAAGCTCCAGCATCCATAGTTGCAAAGCCTACATCATCATGAGAACTGGAAGATGATTGGTCTGAAAGATATGGAGGTAGTACAGGTAGTCTATCATCTTCTATCATTACCATATCATCTGGGGGCATGTTCACTGTTGGAGAAAGTTGGTATTTACCTGCAGAAAATGGATGAAAAATTATTTTATTCATTAGATTTGTAACATAGTATTCCCTCCTCAAATTGCTTTTGGATAACAAGTTTGTGGCTAAAGTTGGACTTAAACAATTAACCCAAAGTCTTTCAGTGAACTTCCATTGTCAACATTGACTTGAATCAGGGCAACATTTTAAAATATATTAGTAAAAAGCTATGTAATTCCAGTGGCATTTATTTTGATATAAGTCTTCATTGGAAATAGTCTTTCTAGGCATGGATTTCAAAGTTCTAAATGTTTATTGACATAATAAATTACATATTAAAAAATGCCTAGGAAAAAAAAGTGCCTAGAAAAATCTCCAACACCAAAAATAGACCTGTCTTCACCTTTGGCTTATAGTATCTTATTAGGCATTTACGTACAATGAGTCATCATTGTGTGTCTTTTCTCTCTGCTTTTCTTTCCTTTCTTGGAGTAATTATTATTACCATCTGCATGAAATGTTCAAATGTGCAGTATATTTAACATATATTTTATATTATTGTTTGATATCAAAGATAAAACTGAAAGTGAAAAACTTTCCTAACTACTAAGTGAATTTATGGTGCTGGAATTAATCTTAAAGGCTTCCTTATCTCTAAATCAACTTCTTACCTAATGTCTACAGGACAATCAACATGATTTAGAAGATTAGTTAAACAGAGTGGGAAAAACCTTTCAGATGTAGAATTCATATTCTCCAAACCTGACTGACAGCTCAAATCCTGGCATACTAATGAAGAATTTCGGTTTAAAATATTCAACTGATGTAAAGAAATCCACTAATTTAGGATGATATTAAATTTTCTTTGTTTAGCTTATCCTAATCAAATCTTAGGTTAGCTAATCAAAAAGCAGTTCTGGGAACTTCAGAGTCAGAAGCAATATGGTTATCCAGTAAAGTTTTAACGGTAAAATGATGATGATAATAATAATGATGATGATGATGATAATAATGGTGATGATGATGATGATACAATGAAGAAGAGGAAGATGAGAAGGGGGAAGTGGAGGAAGAGGGAGAAGAAGAAGGGTACTCCACTGACATCCCCTACTGTCAAGCTGAAATGAATGTACTCAAGTTTGCATAGCAGCTAATTCTTTTCTCAGCAAAAGCTTTTTTGATTGACAGGTTAATGTTGAGCCTAGAAATCCACTTCTTTTCAAACATAATGCCTACAAGATTGTTAACTTTATGGCTAATAATATCTCCAAAGAATTGAATGTGAAACTGAATAACCTTGTGGCATTTTACGGATCATGACATCCAAGGTTGAGAGGCAGAAGTAATTCAGTGCTATGCCTAGATTTTCTGTGTACTTCTTAATATTTCAATAAGTCTGAATGATGATTTTTTTAGTAGATAAACTAAAAACTGAAAGTAAATGCATTTCTTTTTCAGTAGATTGAAACATGGAGTTAAAGAAGAACCTTCTTCAGGTTAATCCGAAAAAGAAAGCCCAATGAAAAAGAATCACTAAAGGCCCAGTATATATTATTGAAAATAATCAATGGGCTTAATCAGCTTAAGCCCATTGATGCCAATTTGATAAAAGTACAAGCTCCCTTTTTTTGGGGGGGGGGGATACAGGTCTTTAATTTATCTGCTTTCAGCATAGTACCTGTAAGATCATAGCTGGATAAGACTGTAATTTTAAAAATACTTTTATGATAAAACAATAAATAATAATATAAATTAAGAAATATAATAATGGGTGAATAAATAACAATGCAAGAGAAAAAATTAAAAATGAATCACAGATGTAAAGAATTGACAAACAAGAATTTCAAAATATTTTCTCACATATTCTTTTTACCGATTTGTGAAAAATTCTCAACCTGGGGGTCAGGACCCCTTTGGGGGCCAAACAATCATTTCATAGGGGTCTCCTAAGACCATGGGAAAAGACAAATTTTCCAAGGTATTACAAACTAAAGCTTCTATTCTGGTGCATTGGAACATATTTTTAAAATCCAACCAATCAGGCGTTTACAGTGGGGGTGTCTCTCTGACCTTTCTGCCAATCAGCTTAAAGCTCTGTTGGGAGAACTGACACTATACGTATGGTTGTGGGTCACCACAACATGAGGGGTCATTAGAAAGGTTGAGAATCATTGATTTACAAGAAGAATTTTTCTTTTCTCTTTCTCACCTTCTCCTCCTCCTCTTTTGTGTATGTGGGTGTGCAGACATCATTAAACAGCTCCCCCCCCTTTTACAATTAATTTCTCTTGTTGAGCTCAAGCATTTCAAACTGGCTAATCTTAACTACAGTTTGTTCACCAAGGCCAAGTTCAAATTAGCTTAAGAAATCAGCTTGTTACAACAAAATTTGCACATAGGGTTTGACTGTGATTAAACTAAAACAGAGGTTTATTCCCATACCAAGAAGTGAGGAAAGGAGAGATTTCTGTTCCATGGTGCTAATGTGATCAATAACCAGTGGTGGGCTGCTGCCAGATCAGACCAGTTCACCCTTACCAGTGGCGGAAATTTACACCTACTTATTGAAGTGATAGCGATGGCCAGTTGTCCATGCTCCTAAACTGGTTCTCTGATTGACATAGCTGGCAAAGAACCATCTGTGCATGCGAATAGGCTTCTGCAAAGGCACAGAGGGCTATTTGCACGATGTGCCAGGATGCACGTGAGATCAAAACACTTCTGTCGTGATTCAAACTGGTAAAGAAGGTAAGTGGAAACACCGCTGTCCATCACCTTCTGATCGTGTTCATGTAGCCTCAAATGAGGCCTTCTCTCTCCTTTGGAGAGAGATGTCTTTCCAAGAAGCACTGCTGGAAGGCCTTTAAATGCAACTCAAACTTGTCTGCCTTTTCAAACTTGAGTGTGAACTTCTTTGCAGGAGCAGTGTTTGTGCACTCCTTACATAAAGTATGAACAGCAATGCTACACATGTACTCTACAAAAACTGGGATTGCCTATCTACAAGACTAAATGGATAAGCCAGAAAGCTACTAGAAGGCGTTCTGATTTTTCATCAGTAACAGAATGACTATGTTGGAATTGAAATGAATGTATATGAAATTTATTTATTTATTTTAGGAGCTTTGTTTTTGGCATTGCATGACATCACAAAGTTGCTGTAAGGAACAGATAATCCCACCATAATGTTGAACTGAGTTCCTGAGATACATTTTTCCACTTATAAATATTAATGGGCAAATTAAGAGAATTTGGTGCATTAGCAAGCTTCAGGATTAATAAACAAGTCAGTCTATTCTCCAAAGCACCTGAGGGTAGAACAAGAAGCAATGGATGGAAACTAATCAAGTAGAAAAGCAACCTAGAATTAAGGAGAAATTTCCTGACAGTTAGAACAATTAATCAATGGAACAACTTTCCTCCAGAGGTTGTGGATGTTCCAACACTGGAGGTTTTCAAGAGAGAGTGAACAACCATTTGTATGACATGGTTCAGGATTTCCTGCTTGAGCAAAGAATTGGACTAGAAGACACCCCCCCCCCCAAAAGACCCCCAAGGAGTAGGTGTTTTTACCTAATCTGAAATGGTATTTTGAAATGGTATTTTGTAGTCCATTGCTTGGTATAGATGAAAAGAATGGATGATGCCTGAGAAAAGAAGGCTTTTAAGATTAGAAGGACAGTGTGTGAGATTTGGATGGCATAGATATTTGTGGTATGATAAACTTAAGGTCAGTGAGGATATTGAGTGCCATATTGAGACCTTGCTATCATTACAATAGTTCAGGTTGTGTCCACATATATTTTTGTGACTTATCATGCTTTCTGTATATGTAAATTAAGATTAAACTATATACAGAGGACTTTAAAGATTGCATACAATTGAGACCCGAGATTTTTCTTTGGAGATTGATGGATAAACATTTGAAAAAAGTCATGAAATTTTACTATTTAACCACAGTAAACAAAAAATAATAATTGATATTCCATATGAACTAAATCTTCTGCAGAATATTTTTTTAAATAAAAGTGTTTTGATATGCAAGCATTTTTAATGAAATGGATCTCTAAGTAAATATCAACATTCCCCCAACTCTTCTAAACACAACACTTATAAATTGCTACAAGCAAAGAAAAAACATCCATTGGTGATTCCACAAAGAGCAGAATACATGAGGATTCACAAAAGAATGCACAAAATTAGCATTTTCAGATCCCGTGTGACTTTTAAAGTATGTTCTTAAACAAACTCCATCCAAAGTTCAAAATGGATAAGGTTCACATTACCATATAGAGTTATGGAAAAGTAAAGTCAAAACTTAAACTTCAGTGGTACTTCCTTGATCATTATAGATTTCATTGAATTTATAGTTAATGAAGCTAGATTGGGCAGATTCTCCTAAAATAGCATAAAGTCTGTCTCCAACCTCATATATTAAAAAAAGTTATCAGGTTTATCATTGGTACTGTGGTCAGACAATTATTTAATCAATATATTGATTTTCTTCAAAGAAAAGTTGGGAAGGGAGAAAAGCAACCTTTTAAATTACTGGCTTGTGATCCCTGCTGCCTACTCAGCAAGACACACAAACAAACACAAGGTGTAGGGAAAGAAGGGGAAGGAAGAGGGAGAAGGGGACGACAGAGAGAAATGGGGAGAGAGAGAGAAAGAGACCGACAGACATACAGAGAGAAAGACACAGAGAGACAGAGATAGAGAAAAGCACAAACAATCTATTTGCGAGACCCTATGAACTGGTTGATAACCTAGCACAATATAACCAAGTATAGTTGACTTACCCATTAGTCTACTCAGGGCTGCATTTCTGGTGGGTGATTCATTGAGACCTTCAACCCCACTGTAGAGTGAATGGGAGATCCTACGCTCCCGGTCATCCATTACAGTCTCAATGGGCAGCTCTGGTCCCAGAAGACTCCCAGGTGATTCCAGCTGCAGGAAAACGGGGGGAATCATTACGGAAGTCTCATTTCACAGCAAGATGAAACCAAACAAAGCATTTTAGGCTTGGAAATGGCTGGATATGAAATAAGCTAGGAATTGAGTCTACGGAGAGGGGCGGCATACAAATCTAATAAATAAATAAATTCTCAACCTGCATTTCAATTATTTGCCTTAATAGTCCAACCTATTGACCAACCATCCAGTCCAGACACTTGGCACACCCATTTTCTACAGGGTTTTGTTAGACTCTGTCTTTAGATAACAAATAAATATAACAAACTGTTATATTTTAATTTATAGCTGACCTGTAAAACACTTCCTGCATTTTGGCCTCATTTTTCCTTTTGTAAAATGAGAGCTTGTCAGGGTACCAACCCACAGGCTCCTGAAGAGAAAAAGGAAGACTTTTTCCTCTGTAACTATCAGAATAAAATATAATCTCTCTGGTCGTAATTAGAAATCTGACTTCAGAGTGTTTTTCTAGTGAAGCAATATACTTTAATATGCAATCATTGCACAAGAACATAGGTGTCAACCTGGACAAATAAAAACTCCATTATTATTTCAAATTACTATGGTTTTCTACTGAAAGTAAATTCAGTCATTTGGCTTTGTAGGAGCAAAGTAAATGGCCATAGGAATTGTTAGTATTTCTGATCCTTAAACTGACAATTTTTCAGAATCTGGCTAGTATATCTACCATTTGTGTTGTATTCCCACATCTGAATTTTGTTTCTCTTTCCCCCACCCCTTACAAGCATTTTTCAAAGATCCTTGCCCAGCAGGAAGCTACAAGTCCGCATGTTTTAAAGATGGAGAAAAGAGAATACATAGCAATATTAATTGTGGAAGAGGTGATAATAAAACCACTTCTTTCACTGTTTTGCCATCCTAATTGCCTGCATACTACATGTTAATATTACAATTGTGATTTTAAATGCATGACAGTGTGAACAACAGGGTCACATACCCCACAGGCATTATCATTTGAAAAGCATAAATATGGTTAAGATTTGGATCAGCGCTAACCCTAATTATGCTTAGCACTTATCACTTCATACTATTAAAAAGATTGAATTTCACTCAAAATCTAAATAATTCTTTACAGTTAAAAGCTAACCAATTGAAAGTCAACTAATATTTATACCATGCATTTTAATAAGACATCATGAAATAAATCATGACAGTTCTTTACAAGATCAATAGTTTGTGCACGCGGAATAACAAAAGAAAGGGCCGCATGGATTCAAGCTAAGCACAGAATGTACAGCATGGGCAAATGAATGTAAGCACAGAAGATTTGTTATCAGTTTTGGACTAAATGGAAACCATTAAGGTCAACCTTTTCAACACGTTCTTCAGTTCAATCTTTGTAAACAGCAAGGGCTCAGGCCCCTCATTTCCAAATTGTACCAAAACTAATCAGAACGATCTACTACATGTGCCCTACTACAGAGGATGCCCTTAAAAACCATGTCTATCAATTGGCTGTGATGAATTGTGTGCCTATTTCCTTAAAAAAAAGCTCTCAACTGTCATAGCAGAACCACTTAGCATAATCTACAAAATATCTTTCAGAACCAGTTCCTTACCTAATTTATGGTCACAAGCCATGGTCATCCCTATCTTCAAAAAGGGTGACCCCACCCTCGTTGAGAATTACAGACCAATCTCATTGTTTTGCATCAGCTGCAAAGTCATGGAATCAATCATAAACCAATTCACTACTCTGTACTTAGAAACTAACAATCTACTCTCTAACAAGAAATTTGGCTTCATAAAAAAAAAATGTCCTGCTATCTGCAACTTTTGCATCCCAAAAACATATGGACTTCACAACTTGACCAGAATAAAGCAATAGACACAATTTATGTAGACTTCTGTAAAGCCTTTGATTCAGTGATAAATGACAAACTACTTCTAAAACTAAAATCTTATGGCATTTCCGTATTGCTGCATAAGTAGATAGCTACATTCCTATCAAACAGGCAATAAGTAGTCAAATGCCTTATCAAACCCTGCACCTGTTAACAGTGGTGTCCCTCAAGGTAGCGTTATAGGATCCCCTCTCTTTATACTTTACGTAAATGACTTTTGCAATTATATTATATATTATATGCATTCTCTTTGCTGATGATGTAAAACTATTTAACGTCACCGACAATGCTGCTACCCTGTAAAAAGACCTTGATTACGTGTCAGAATCGTCAAACAATTGGCAATTCCAAATCTCAAACAGCAAATTGCTAAATGCTCTGTCTTCGCATTAGAAAAAAAATCAGAACACAAAATATAAGCTAGATGGATATGAACTAGTAGATGACCATCACTCTGTCAAAGATCTTGAAGTACTCATCTCAAATGATCTAAGTGTCAGAGCTCACTGTAACTGTATTACCAAAAAAGCATTGAGTTGTTAACCTAATCTTCTGTAGCTTCTTCTCCAGTAATATTGGACTGCTAACTAAGGCATACAAAACTTTTCCTAAACCAATTCTAGAACCCGCATATTGGACATTAATACAATCGAATAAGTCCAGAGATATTTCATGACAAGAGTTCTCCATTCCTCTGCTCATAACAGAATTTTTGGGCTCAGAAAACTTAGAACTTCACCTTCTTTTGTCCCCTAAACATAGCACACAAAATCATCTGCTACATTGTCCTTTCTGTCAATAAATACTTCAGGTTCAACCACAACAATACAAGAGCACACAATAGATATATATATATATGGTAAACCGCTCCAAACATAATTACAGAAAATACAACTTCAGTAACAGAATTGTCAATGCTTGAAATGTAATACCTGACTTTTTGGTTTCTTCCCCACACGCTTTAACCTTAGATTGTCTACTTTAGACCTCACACATTGCTAAGTCTTAAGGGGCGTGCATAAGCCCACCAGCATGCATACCTTCCCTGTCCTAATGTTCCCTTTTATTCGTATCCATTTCATGTATTCATAATCTTATTATAAAATTATATATATAGTGTTTTACTCTGACTCTTCAAAAATCCTGCACTGACTTCTTTTGTAAACTTTGTGTCGAAAATATTGTTTAGGATTGTGCAATTTTTGAATTTTGTTTTCTTTAAAAGATAAAACATAGTTTATATGAATCCCTCTACTGCCACCATAATTTTTCTAGAGGTGTGCTACTGCTTCAGCTACCTTCAATTATCCTTGCATATATGCACATGCAGTATTTCACACCACATTTTTATCATTGATGCAGAAGCAACACACACAAGTCTAGTAGGTGTGGCTTCCAAAACAGGGACACAAAGTAGAAAAAGATATGGCTATTCTAATAATTTAAATAGGAAATACTTTCTATACGTTTCTGCACCTTCTGAAGCAGGACTCTCAAAGGATTGCCACAAAATATATTTTATGTAGCAATACTGTATTTCCTAGCAGGTAATTGAAGCAGGGCTATAGTAAGGGGGAAGTAGCTTTATACTGTGGGCAGGTCTGGGTCAGAACAATTAGAGAAATATAGCATGTATTATTTCTGTACAAAGTTACATTTATTCCAGCAGCCCCAAACTTTTTAGGGGTCAGGGGTCAATTCTGTGGAGGATGTATTTTCCCCAGACGGGGAGGGCATGGTTTGTACACTGTCTGGATCCTTCACATGCATGGATGGGGTTTCAAGCCAGTCCATAGACCAGGGGTTGGGAACCCCCGATTGATATTTTTAATGAAGTTCTTAATGGTAGCCTTGTCTTTTCTAGTTTGATTAGACCTGGGGGGGGGGGGATTGCTGCAATGAAGGCTGAACATACTAGCAGGCATGTCAGATTGTGAGAAAATAATGAACTTGCCATGCAATGTGGATTAGACTCAATTGAACTTCATATTGTAAACTGAATATTTATTTTCTCTAGTTTCTTTCCTGCTCTAAATTGTAGATTATAATTGACAGCTCTGCTGAAAAGGAATTAAACAACATTCAACACTTCTGATGTAAAAGACACAAAAGCAAATTTAAAAAAAATTAAGATATTACAATTGTGAAATGCTGTTCATGATAACCAGGAACTAAAGTCTACTGCACAGATGAGATCAATTTATGTTTTAACATTAGCCTAAATATGATTTATGTTTCTAGGAAGACATAAGGTAGCTTCAAACTTATACAACAAAAATCTACCTATTTTCTGAATGGGCAACAAATCATTTATATGGTATTTTTAAGTGTTTTGATATCTTAAAACATTAATTTCTTACTTATAAAGCTTATACATACACCATTGTTTTATGGAAGCATCTAAGAGTCTACTTTAAGTGCTGTTGCCTTCTGTTCTTTTCAAGCTATGAGAACTAGCAACCAATACAGCCTCAATCACAGCTGCATTCTCAGCCACTTGAATGCTACTTGAATGCCACTTTACCAGGCTGGTAAAAGCTTGTTGTTCACAACAGAGAACTTTTCTTTGGTCCTTATAGAGGCAGTGCCATACTTTAAAAAGGAAACAGGACTTTGCTCTGTGCTCTTTTATCATCCAGGTAAGAGAAATCTGCTTGAAAAATGCAGGGTACTTGACAAACAATACCTGTTCCACCTGTAACTAGTTTCCTTATCTGAAAAAATATTAAAGCAGCCAAAGACATTTCAACAATGTCCCTGCCAGGAGGTTCTATTAATGAAATATAAGAAAATGCATTCCTGGTAAAAATAGTTCGTGCAAAAATATTACATTTTCTATTAGCTTCATTTTAATTCATCTTAATTAGCATTTGTCGAATGATTAGCAGGATGAAATCCATAAACATTGACAAACAAATAAGTTGTGAAAGAAAACATGGAATAAAAATGTATCAGCAATGGTCACTCTAGATGCCACTTGACTAACCTCATTTGGATTTTCAGAATCAAAGCTAGGAAATTTAAAATAATTTTACGAGGCACAAGCAATAGTGAATAGTACAAGCAAACAGTGAAACAAAGAACCATTTCTTTGGAAGAGAATCGAAACTAGGTCAGCAAGTGTTGTATTGCCTCTGTACAAATCGATAGTGAGACCACACTTGGAGTACTGTGTACAGTTCTGGTCACCGCACCTCAAAAAGGATATAATGGAACTGGAAAAAGTGTAAAGAAGGGCAACGAGAATGATCAAGGAAATGGAGCACCTCCCTTATGAAACCAGGTTGCAACACCTTGGTCTCTTCAGCCTTGAAAGATGGCGTTTAAGAGGGGACTTGATCAAAGTGTATAAAAACACGCATGGGCTAGAAAAGGTGGATAGAGAAAAAAAATCTTTTTTCTATCTCACACAATACTAGGATGAAGGGGCACTCCCTAAAGCTCATAGGTAAGAAAGCAAGGACAAATAAAGGGAAATATTGCTTCACCCAGAGGTCATTGGTTTATGGAATTCACTTCCAGAAGAGGTCGTGACAGATGTCAGCCTTGATAGCTTCAAGGCAGGATTAGACAGATTCATGGATGCCAAGTGTATCAGTGGTTATTCAAACGGATGTCCATGTGCCGCCTCTGTTGGTTGAGGCAGGCAGGATTCCCTTGAGTACCATTTGTTGGGGATCAAGGGAAAGAGACGGTCTTGCATTCTCTTTCTACTCAAGGTCACCATGTACAATTGGTGGGCCACTGTGTGACACAGAATGCTGGACTCAATGGGCTTTGGCCTGATTTAGCATGGCTCTTCTTATGTTCTTATGTTCATTTGAAATATTATCAACCTTTATTCATTCATTTAGGGCAGGGGTATCTAACTCAAGGTCCATGAGCCAGATCTGGGTGCTTACAACTGGTCTGCAGGGTGTTCCAGAAAAAATGGAATTCATGGGGGCTGCATTCAGCCCCCCACAAGCTAAAAACAAAACAAAAGGAGAAATGTATTTGAGCATACAGGAAGGGATAGTATAGGAGAAAAAGAAAAAGGAAAGAAAAATAAAAAGAAGGAAAGATGGAAAGGAAGAAGAAATAAGAATGAACAGAAAGGGAAAAAGAAGGGAAGGAGAGAAAGATGCAGATTATAAGGAGAGTGAGTGAGGGTCTGAGGGAAGTCCTATTTTAAGCACTTCACCACCACAGGTGCCCCCGATATGAGTCATGTTGAGCTGACCATGACACCATGGCCACAGCCACCCGCAACCATGCCCACCTTGGCCCTCCAAGGTCAAACACAACCCTGATATGGCATTCAATGAAATTAAATTTGACTCCCCTGATTTACAGCAAATTAACTTTCTTTGGCATTCTCTTCATAATTTGAAAAGATTTTTGTGAAAATAATATATGGTATAGAAAAGATCTATAATCCTCCCTTAAGAGTTTTTATCCTTTTATCACAATATTTAATCACAAATGTTTCAATTTAAATCTCAGACTTAGTAATATAAGTAATATGATTACTATAAAAGAAAAAGTAGCTCTTCGGTTAAACACAGAAAATGGAATTTTTAGTTTCTCAAGAGCTAGGTTGGTTTCTCAAAATGAAATTTCACCTCCAGTTGCATAATTGCAAGATTTCCTCATGATTCAAGACTAGGCTTACAAAATTATAGCATTTGGGATTCAGAATGTGTATGTGAATGAGTATAACATAATCTTTCATGTTATAGTTGTAGAACCTTGCTGAGACTCATTATTTTCTATGTTTTGATGCCCCGAGAAAATATATTGCTTCTCTCTTAATAATGCAGACTAACTTAAAGCAGTTTCTACATTGCTATATTTCAGATCTCAAATATTTTATTCATATGCCCTAAATTAAATAGAGCCTAGCTAGAATTTTTGGCACAAAGTATAAGTTCCTCACTGAAAACCCTCTTTGGGCTATTGCAAAACGGCTGAGCACTAGAGAAATAAGGTAAGAAGCTCAAGCAACAATTTTCTGGTTTTATGAAAGGGCAGAACTTTTTTATATAAAATAAAATATATTACTTGCCATCTTGTTTTAGGATAAGTCTGAACAAAACTTGGTTTGCAAATCACTATTGTAATCAAAATTGAAAAAATATTTGTGATAAATTGAGTCAAATCTTGATAATTCTTTTGCCGTTTATTGATTCTCTGCAAGTAGTAAAATATCTAGGCCTTGAGAAAATGCATTGAACTATATGCAGATTAATCCAGGACATGAATGTTTCTTTCAATGATACGTTTCCTAGAATATTTGATACCAATATATGTATCTTCATCAGCATATAAAGTACAATAGTAGAAATGTTTACTATTGTGAAAGTATACAGTGAATTAGATAATCCTACGCTAAAGTGTGCAAAGGTCTATAATAACAATAAGAGGTTTTGGAGAATATATATATATATATATATCACATGTTTTTGCTGTATATATATCCCTTAATTTTGCATTATTCAAGTTACACTACAAAGCTAAAATTTCTGTTGTATCATATTTGCAAAATCATGCCATTAAAAATAAAAAAACAACCCCTTTAAATGTGGTTTAACAATATATTCTGAAACTCTGCTCTTTAGCTAACAGAAGTGTATTTCTATCAAACTGGTAAAATATCTGTAGGTTTTGAAGATTAATATCATAATCTACTAACTTGGTCCATGTTGCTGGAGGTGATGAAACCTGAACTAAAACATCAAAGAATCTTTTTACCCATGCTGAAGTATATATGAAATCTACTTCATTTTTACAGAAGGTATATTCAAAATCTTTCAAGGGGTAAAATATCAAACACTGTATTTCCGAAATACAGTTCTTGAATTATAAGGAGAAAATAGTCAAACTATTGAAATTAATAGTATTCATCTGCTAGTTCCATTTATTTTAGACAAACTTTCTTTGAATATAATCTTCTAAATCTTTGGCTAAATGCATAAGCCCCACTCTTTGGCTAAGTGCATAAGCTCCACTCTTCTATTATTTAGACTTGACTAATTTTAATGTTTCTAAATATTCTCATAAAGCATAAGTTCATAAATTTAGCATAATTTTCCAGACAAAAATGCGTATTCCTGAGACCCGCTGTCAGAACCCAGAAGCATATGTAGACTTACTTCTAAGTATTTCCTTTTTGTTTCTCATTTATAGTGAGAAATCTTGCCAAACCGAAGCAAAATCATTAAAGCAGAGGTGTGTTTCAGCAGTTCTGGTAAACCAGTAGCAGAAATATTGAGTAGTTTGGGGAAGCGGTAAATACCACCTCTGACTGGTCCTGTCTGCATCTATTCTCTGCTTTCCGAGTTTCAGCTGATTGGGAGGAAAGGGGGATTTTGCAATAACCTTCCCCTGGAGTGAGGAGGGAATGGAGATTTTACAATTGCCTTTCCCTGCCACGTCCACCAAGGCAAGCCATGGAGCCCCCCAGAACCGGTAGTAAAAAAAATTGAAACTCACCACTGCATTAAAGATACGCTCAGTACTTCTGTGGACTTGAGCCTTGCCTTTTCTTCCTAACCAAACTATCTAATGGGGCAACCTTTGAAGAGAGTTCAGAAACTGCAAATTGTGCAGAATGCAGCTGCGCGAGAAGTCACGGGCTTGCCCAGACACGTACATATCTCTCCAAAACTCCACGGTCTGCATTGCCTGCCAATTGGTTTTCGGACTCAATTCAAAATGTTGTTTATGATCTATAAAGCCCTACATGGCATCGGGCCAGAATACCTGCGGGACTGCCTTCTGCTGCATGAATCCCAGCAACTGGTTAGGTCCCACAGAATTGGCCTTCTCCAAGTCCCATCAGCTAGACAATGTTGTTTGGCGGGAACCTAGGGGAAGAGCCTTCTCTGTGGAGGCCCCGGCCCTCTGGAATCAGCTCCCCCTTCCGAGATTTACACTGTCCCCATTCTCCTTGCCTTTTGTAAAAGTTTAAAGACCTATCTGTGCTGCCAGGCTTGGGACCACTAGACCCTAGACCCCTGGCCGACAAGTGTAGTATGACTTGTGGTGTGAATGAGAATGAATGATTTTCAACGTTATTTTTAGTTTTTAAAGTTTTTAAGTTTGCTGTCTCTTTGTTATCTGGAATGAAGCCCCTCCCTTCCAGAAATCCAGATTATTTTACATTATAGTAGCCCATGACAATGCAATAAAAGTGATGTTATACAGTGGTACCTCGAGATACGAGTTTAATTCGTTCCGGACCTGGGCTCTTAAGTCGAGCAGCTCTTATCTCGAACGACTTTTCCCCATAGGAATTAATGTAAATAATTTTAATTGGTTCCAGCCCTCAAAAAACTCACAAAGTTAGTCTAAATTATGCAAACAGACAAGTTTTTAATGAAGAAATGTACATGTACATATAAATGAATAATGAAGTTTCTTTTACTTAACTTGTAAACTTTCTTAAACTTTTAAATTTACATATGTTCAACTTCTCTGCCACCCAATCCTGTAGGACAGAGGTCCCCAACCCTTTTTGCACCAGGGACCGGCTTTAAGCGATCAAGAGAGGAATGGGTGAATGAATGGACGGAGGGTGGGAAGGAAGGAAGGAAAGAGGGAAGGGACAGGAACAGAGGAAGGAAGCAAGGAAACTTATGAAAGGGGAGAGTAAGAGAGGAATGAGTGAAGGGAGGGAGGGAGGGAAGAAGGTGGGAAGGAGAAAGAAAAGAAGAAATAGAGGAAGGGAAGGTAAAAGAGAGAAAGAAAAAGAGCTAACTTCCGCGTTCAGCTTCAGGAGACCCCCAGGCCGGCTGCAAGCACCCCCCGAGCCCCCCAGGCCGGCTGCAACCTTTTAAAACACGCACGCCGCTTCGCAGCTGTCTCCTGAAGCCGAACGCGGAAGTTAGCGTTCGGCTTCAGGAGACAGCTCCTTGGCGCTCGTATCTCGAATTTGGGCTTGTAAGTAGAACAAAAATATCTCTCCCCTCCCAGCTCTTATCTCGAGTTGCTCGTAAGTAGAGCAGCTCTTATGTCGGGGTTCCACTGTATTCCTTTCCTTTTGGAGATACCAACAACAATGCGCTCATTTGCACACTTTAATTTCTTATTATTGGGGGATAAACATCTTCCTCTGATATTTTAGTAGAATCACACTTTTTCTTACCTCATTGCCTTTGCTTACTCGTCTTGCAACAATCAGTTGAATCATCCCCCGTTTATTTCCCTCGGTGGACATGGACTTACGCAAAGTTTCCATGGCATCTTGGTTTGTCTTTGCCAATAATGATTCTCCATTTACTGCTATTAATTGATCATTCACTCGGAGCCTTCCATCCTGACAAGTAAAAAGAAATTTGAGACTTATTAAAGTTTTTTTTTTCTGGCTTCATTAATTTAACAAAGTAGAATATGGGGGGAAAACATAAATTATGAATTTTTATGCATATATGTGTGTGTGTGTGTGTGTGTGTGTGTGTGTGTATGTGTGAGGGAGGAAGAAAAATTTTATATAATAGTTTCAATAAAAGATTACCATGTTTTATCAGTCTCATCCAAATAGAATGCATATTGTGCATGTATTCATTCATAAATTGCAAGTAACATCAGTGGGTAATTGGGATAATAAATTTAAATTTCCAGAATTAATTTCTTGGCAAAAGTAAGGACACTGTGAATCCACTTCCACTGTACAGTTCAAAATAACGTGTATGCTCAAAATTATTGCATGAATACTTAAATAAGAATGTTTCCCTTAAAATCAAATTAATGTACATAATTACTTCCTACCAAAACATAACTTTGCAACATTACAAAAACGTATGTTCTAATAAGAATTGTTCTTATTGCATCTCCAATAACGATGATCTTCTAATATATAACATTTAAGAAATTGTGATCCAAATTTTCCTTGTTAAGAGAAAGTATTTAAATGAATCACACCCGTTTTTTTGCCTTTAGATGCAAATAGTTTCCTATAAAACTTTTCATGTGACATCTATCCTTGTAAGTTATCATAAATTCATAGCTCTCAGCATGCTGAAAACCAAAGTATTACCTAGGGCTTGCTGAGATTACAAACTGCAAAATCAGGAATATCACTAATAAGTTACAAGTGATAAGGAGACTGGTAAAGAAGAGGAAAAGGAACAGAAACAGACAAACAATTAATGGACAGAGGGGAATCAATTGAGAGCTTATCTCAAAAACATCAACTTAGTCCAAAGAGGAGAAAAAAATTACAAAAACATATATTTTAATAAGAATTGTTCTTATTGCATCTCCAATAACTTGATGATCTTCTAATATAGAACATTTAGGACAATTGTGATCTAAATTTTCCTTGTTAAGAGAAAGTGGTTAAATGAATCACACCCAGTTTTTTGCCTTTAGATGCAAATAATTTCCTATAATTGAAAAAAAGATACGCTAGGAATACTTAGTTGTAGACTCACAATACAAACTTGACATGCGTAATGAAATCAATTCATTACATTTCTTCCGTTTTGTGGCCCTTCTTGCCTTGAAATAAAGGTCAAGAATGATTTTCGTAGACCATAGGTGTCAAACTCGTGACGTCACATTGTCGTTATGCAGGGCTGGGATTCAGCCAGTTTGGACAAACTTGTTGTTAATTTTTTGTGCAGTTCAGAGAACTAAGCTACTGGCTGGTCCTGCCCCTCCCTATCCACGCTGTCCCATCCCTCCCACTCACTCCTTGTCACGCCTCGCTCAACTTGGGCGATGGCTAGAGTCACAATGGGGCATAGCTGTTGCTGCTGTCTGATTTCCTCCTTGCTTCAAATACGTAGTCCAGCTGATCTTTTTGATATCTTCCTAGTAAGTCTTCCTTCACGTCTTGCCCAGCTGTCTCCCATGAGAAGCCATGCCCACTTGCCTGCCTTCCCTGTTGTCTTCCCCTCAGCCCTGCTCGCTTGCCTGCCAATGATGCTTCTTCATTGCCTGCCCACTGGCAAACAACGGATACCGCAAAGATTGGGCAATTTCCTATGTACCATTCCAAACCAATCTCTCCCATCTTTTGGGTTGGCAAAACAAAAGCCCACCTAAAGATTGTGACTTCCTGCCGAGTGCATGCTGGCAAAAGGAGGCTGGGAGAGGAGGGAGAGAAGGGGAACATTTCCTGTTTTCTGCCTCCATTGGGTTGTCTGTACCACATTGGATTGGGATGGGGGGGATGTGAAACAAAAGCTCACTTAGTCCATACACCAGCAAAGCAATGAATCTCTCAGTTTGAGCATTGGCAGCTTGAAGGTTAGATTGTGCATTCAGAAATTCATATGCTGCTGCTCCAAGCACAGCTCGGGATGCAGAGCCAACCAGGGGCTTGTTAAGGCATCCAGTATGCTGCCACTAAGCTCCTTGGTGCAGGTGACAGCAAGGAACCCAGGAACTTAGTGGTAGTATACTGCATGCTCTTCATTGCAATTTTTCCCATTTGTGGAACTGTGGGTGGCCGTGGCCTGTGTGAGAGGCATCCAGCCCCTGTAGCAACAGTTTTATACTGGTAGATAGACAGTGTAAAAAGGAGATGCTGACAGAATCTCTTGCAAGACCTTCTATTAATGTAGCTTTATAAAAAGTAGAACTGGTTTATAAGGTTGTATTTCCTGTCTGTCTACGTCACAAGGGTGAAATCAATCAGATTGATCAAAACAGGATTCTCCCACCCACTCCCACAGCTCAAACAATTAAGGTGGGTCCCTTCTGAGTCTCCTGTCCTGCCCATTTTACTGTGCTGGCTTTCATCTGAGAATTTCCAAGACAGCATTCCCATAACTGCCTTTTCCCACATACCATTACATATTTTGATTGGAACCACCCATTATATTAAACTATGTTGAATCAAAACCCTTAGCTTGGGGTGTCAAACTCAACACCCACAAGCCATATGCATCATACACTAGCCACCCTCATGCCCATTTAGCAAACAGAGAAAAGTCATCATGATACATCACAACAATGTGACGCCATGCGTTTGACACTTTTGCTTTAGCAAAAGCATACTATCTATTGAGCATATCACAAGCCTAAACTATGTAATATTTTACTTGCAGCATCCAAAGTTAAGAGAGCATTTGCTGTATCCTCATCATAATCATACTAATTATTCAAATGGAAAACTAGGAAATGGAGGAAGGAACAGTGCATAACAGAAAATCAATAGCGGTTTGCCTAAGAGATGTTGGATTATGGAACATTATCTGACATGTCTGAGATATACTTGCCTTAGAAGCTGCTCCACCATTAATAATGGACTTCACAAAGATGCCAAGGTCTGCGTGATTCTCTTTCGACCGGTTACCTTTCACACTGACGCCAAGTCCAGCTGAGCCAGAATCATTAAGTGGAACCTCAAAAGTGAGAAATTCTCTGGTGCCGTCAGCGGTAAGAACAAGATCCTCTTCTTCTGGTTGCTATCAGGAAAAATTCAACATGGTCTTTTTTTTTTTTAAAGAAAAAACCCCCCTCTTGTTTGCAATTATTCTTAACTACAATTACATAATACAGTATTTTGAAAAATGGTGGCGGTATAATACTACTATTATAATTTCTATTAACATTCTGTAGGGAAATTTGTGATAATGGTACATCTGCCAGCACCGTCAAATAATTCCTAGAACCAGATGTGGCAGTCCGTGTGTTTAAAAACACAGAAGGAAATTGGTGTGTGTGTAAGAGAAAGAGAATATATGCACATGGATTTAAATGTGGTACTTTCTGGATTATTACAAAATACAACTGCTTAATTTCCAAACAGGAAACTATTATTAGATGCATTAAACCTAAAGTTCTGTAGGATCACTTGTCCTGGAATTCACTTCCAGAAGAAGTCATGACAGCTGTCAGCCTTGATAGCTTCAAAGCAGAATTAGACAGATTCATGGATGCCAAGTGTATTGGTGGTTATTGAAACGGATGTCCATGTGCCACCTCTGTTGCTTGAGGCAGGCAGGATTCCCTTGAGTACCATTTGTTGGGCATCAAGGGAAAGGGAGGGTTTTGCCTTCTCTTTCTGCTCAAGATCCCCATGGACAATTGGTGGGCCACTGTTTGACACAGAATGTTGGACTCGAGGGACTTTGACCCGATTCAGCACGGCTCTTCTTATGTTCTTATGTTCTTATGTTCTTTGAAATACTGGCATTTGACTATCTATGTTTTCTAAGCATCAAGAAAGTTAACAGCAAGCAGATGGATAAATATCAATTAGTTATTTGTCTGGCTCTTCTTTTTCAGTTAGGACTATTAATATTATTCAAGAAATGATAAGGGGGGAAAAACACCTAAAATACAATCAGGTATCAGCAAGTCCTTTTACTTTGAGCACCAGAAACATTCTATGCAACACACTATTGTTAGTATAATGTTCTTTTGCCTTTTCTCCTTTTACAACTCTTGTTCTCATTTTACAAACTCCTTTCAACATGCTGCCTTAGATCCAAATAAATAATAATAGATATTCACCTTCTGAATACTGCCTACAGACAGAGGTGTCAAACCTACCATGACAAAGATAAGATATATGCTGTTTTGCTACTGTATTTTAAACATTGAACACTCATACTCTACATATTGTCATGATGGGAATACATTTGCTTTTGAGCAAAATAAGACTGGTGAGCAAGATTTGCTGCCTTAACGAGGAAACTGTGCAGATGTAGCCATTAAGGTGTTGCTAGTTAATATCAACGTGTTTATTTAGGAAATTTATATGTGTCTTCTTTGCCACTGTAATATAATATATTTTCTTTGCTAAGATCAAAATAGAAAGTGATAACTCAATTCAAAAGTACATCCACATTTAAGATTAGAACTAGAAAGTTCCCTTCTGCACTCTCTACTTGCAAAAATAAATCTGAAGGAAACAAATGATGATCCCCCCCCCCCCCCACTAAAGCAAAACATTATTTTGGTCAAGGAGCAGCATTTTGCAGCATCTTCCCCTGAAGTTGGGTGGAAATGGAGATTTTGCAGTACTCTTCCCCTATCTCGCTACTAAGCCACATCCAGCAAGCCACACCACGTCCACCAAACCATGGCCACAGAACTGGTAGCAAAAAAAATTGGATTTCACCACTGTACTTATCTGTACCTTTCAATTATTCCTGCTAAAACTGATTGTAAAAATAAATAAATCAATAAATTGTTGCTTAATACTATTATGAATTTTATTGTATTGAATCCATGTGCCATCTGCTTGATCATAGGAATGCACAAGTGCAGACAGAAAGAGATTTGGGGAAAGGTGGCAGTAGTAAACCAAATAACAAAGCTTTTTTTAAAATTCTCCTTCAAAAGGGATTTCCTGCATCCTGCCCCAAATTGTGCATCAATTATTAAATAAATTATCTCCAATTGTTAAATAAAGTATCTTCCTAAATCAATGATTTGACCTAAACGTATACTATGATTTTTTTTAAAGAAGAAAATATTAATATATTAAATATTCAGGTCCACTGACTTAACTTCTTATTTTTTTAAAAAAAAATAGGAATATAGTAAGCAATAATAATTAAACTAATACTTTTGGAGGGGATGAATTCTGATGTGGGCATAGCTAATATTTCAAAATCTTAAGGGACTACTAGAAGACAGGAGGAGGATTATACATGACATAATGCTATGATCTTTAAATTGGAGAATAAACAAACCATAACAATTAATTTATAATAGCATTAAGCAACAATTTATTGATTTATTTATTTTTACAATCTGTTTTAGCAGGAATAATTGAAAAGTAGAGATAAGTACAGTGGTGAAATTCAATTTTTTTTTTGCTACCAGTTCTGTGGTCGTGTTTTGGTGGACGTGGTGTAGCTTAGTGCAGGGGTCCCCAACCACCGGGCCGCGGACCAGTACCGGGCCGCGGGGCATGTTGCACTGGTCCGTGGAGTCAGCAGCTGCCAGTCCTCCTGCCGCCGCCCCCTCCCTCCAGTGCTTCATCTCCCGCTGGGAAAGAGGCCTCGGGAGGCAGGTTCTGCCGGCCACAGGGCGATGGACGGGACAGAGGGGCGGGAAGGACCGGGGGGAGGGGCTCAAGCCTCTTTTGGCTTCTGCCGTGGCACGCCTTTGCATTTTTGGCTGGGGGGGGAGGCAGGAGGGCCGGCCTGACCCCCTCCCTCCAGCGCTTCACCTGCCGCCGGGCAAGAGGGTTTGGGAGGCAGGTTCTGCCGGCCACAGGGCGATGGCGGGAAAGAGGGGCGTGAAGGACCAGCACCCCCATACTTAATCCCGCCCCCACACCCCTTTCCGCCCCCACCGGGCCATAGAAAAATTGCCTTGCTGAAACTGGTCCCTGGTGGAAAAAACGTTGGGGACCACTGGCTTAGTGGATGTAACTTAGTAGCGTGACAGGGGAAGAGTACTGCAAAATCTCCATTTCCACCCAACTCCAGGGGAAGATGCTGCAAAATCCCAATTCTCACCCCACTCTGGGGCCAGCCAGAGGTGGTATTTGCTGGTTCTCCCAACTACTCAAAATTTCTCTTACCAGTTCTCTGAACTACTCAAAATTTCGGCTACTGATTATTCAGAACCTGTCAAAAACTGCTAGATTTCACTGCTGTATAAATACTACTTGAGAATCAGGCCTAAAAGTCTAAAACATGGTATGATTCTGTTTTCTTTTCATATAACAAAACAGTATTTATAGTAATTATATTAACATTAGTATTGGCAATGTGTAGCTGTAGGCAGGGATTTCAAGATAGTTTAAAATACCATTCAATGATATAATTGTGTACCATAGGTAACATAGATATGGGAAAAAGCTACATTGGAACATATGTGATGTCTTACCTAACATTTTAGCCATAGTGAATAAGTTGTACAATTGCACCAGAATCAAGAATTACAATGGCTTAAATCAAAAATGTTGCAAAATCTCACTTAGCTATTTATTTAAAGCAAAACATACTATAAGTTAAAATTAAAATTTACTAAATTTATATTCTACCATTACCTGACTTTGAACAGATGGTCAACGTACTTGGGAGTAATTACATCTGTTGTCAGTGTTGATAATTGAATTGGTATTCAACACTTTATTTATTTATTTTAAATTCTTTCTGTATAATTTATTGCATTTTTAAAAGGAAACCAGTTGAAAAGCAATAGAACTATGATTTTAAAATATTTTAAAATATAGAGCACAATAAAACAGCATGGTTGCTTTAAACCACTCGAGATGTGGGCTATATTTGTTTTCCTGATACTTAGAAACTATATTTAGAGATGAATCTCAGAGTCTTATTAGAGTAACTTTCTCCAACTTACATCTTCCAGAATAGGTTGGAATGCAACTGTAATAAATCCCAGTTACAAATTACCTGTGGACTGATTGAGATGAAAAGAAAGTAGAGGGGGAAAGGGGAGGGGGAGAAGAAGGGAAGTCTATTTAAAGAAATAAAACGAATGATACTTTCTCATATTTGTTGGTATTACATATATAACTATTTGGGCTTAGCAATATATAAAATAGACCAACAATGTATGTTTATATATATTAGAACACTATTGCTTTAAAAGCTAGTGTTACGGATTGCCATAAGAGGGAGCCAGAAGCGTGGTTCACTTTCTCAGCTATTCTCTGCTATTTCTGTTTCCTCTTTGCAACTGTTCTGTAGTAAGAACTGTGTGTTCAAATGATGGTTTATGTATTTGTAAGCGAGACGAGTAAGCTTATAATATTGTATATGTATTGAGAGTTATTGATTGATTTAACTGTGTATAATAACTAGGACTGTTCTTGATTAAGATATTTGACAAAGTAAATAATATTTTATATACTAAATGTAATTGCATTGTATTATTACTTGTATCTCTGAGCTATCTGCTAGACCTCCACATTTCCTCTGTGAATGTGTAACTTTGACCATTCAGAGATACCTCTGCACACTCCTTAAGAATATTTAAGATTGTTTTAAAAATAGGTTAAGCACCACTAAAATTGTGAAATGTGGCATTTGTAATCTAGAAGTTAAAATATTGCACAATAGTTTATTTGCAATAACTTCCAGTTGATCTTGATATGCTCTAAATTAAAAACTTTAGTGTCAAACAAAAGAGGTTGATACAATTTTGTTGATTTAATGAACTGCAGAAGAAATTTATTGCATCTTATTTTATCAACAGAAATAAAATAAAACATCCCCATCAATTTATTTAGTGCAGTGATTGAACAACACAATTCAACTCCCTCAAGAATAGTATCAAGCCACATCTGAAACAAATTACCGGTAGTAACTTCACAATACTCTGCTTAGAATTGCTGTTCTATGAAAAAGCCACTTCAGCTGAATGAAGCTGTTCAAGTATGTAATTTGCAATAAAATTTGGTGAGTGATAAAGTGGTATAGATGACTTCTTGGTACTAAATTAAATGTATCATTTAATATATATCATCACGGTATGTGATGATGTAGAGGTGAATTTTGGAATTGTCTTATCTTCCAGCTCATACCAAAGGTAGCTCACACGTTTCCACATTCACTCCATGTTATTTTTGCTTCCTATGTCTTGTATTACTCATATCTTTTCTCTATTCTTATTTGGTCGCCTTCCCAGTAGCTAAAATACTATTGATACACAAGCAATTGTCAGTCAGAAGGTGAAAATAGCAATAGTATGTCCATGCCACTTTTGCATTTTCAACAAAAGTGTCGGCCAGTCTAACAAACCACGTTGCACTTACACAACTTTTTACTGATAGAGAAATTTACCCTTCTAGAAATGTTGCTCTATTTTCCCCTCAAAGCAGAAAGGCACAAATATGTTTCCAAATGGTCAGAAAGATGGCAAATACATTAAAATACAAATGCAAGAGAAACCTGTGTGGATGGAACAGATTTTTGTCACACTGAACCTGGCTATCATCTGTTATGGTTCAGCCTGAGGCCGATCAGGGTCCAGCTGCGTCTTTGCTGGCTCCATGCCCAGAGGAGGATGACAGCGAAGAGGAGGGGGCTGAGCAGTCGGACGGGGAGAGGAAAGTCAGGAATGGGATGAAGGAGAACAGCATGAGAGCCCTGGGGGGGGCTCTCCCCAGCCAGTAGCTTGGAGCCATTAGGTGATGAAGCACAAGCCGTCATTGACATGCAACAGAGACGTTCAGATCAAAGAAAGGAGCAATTAAAGAAGTATTATTAGCACTGAATTTGGAACAGCTGGGCTTGGGTGTGGTCCTCCTTAGCAGGGTTTAAAAGGCAGGCAAGCCCTTGAAGCCATGTGGAGTGTTATCAGTTGGAGTTACGGTGTTCTGCTTTGTTCTCGACGTCTCTGTTCCTGGCTTGTGGCCCAGCAGTTTGGAAGACCCGTGGGAGATGTAGGTCTGCTATATACAGCCTCGTCTTGGCAGCAAGAATCCTGTATTGCTGCATGGACATTTTTGCCTTTGTGGATACATTTGAAGATACAGCGTTTTCCTGTTTGTAAGGACATTTTCTGTTACCTGTGTTTTTCTTGAATTTTATAAACTGCCTTTGCCTTTTACCGGTGTGTCTGGCTTCTCTTTTTGGGTTGGTACTGGCTTCCGGAGTGACCCAGACAGAACATCATCTAAGCTGGACATTAACCAAATACTGCCTAATAAATTGCATAAACCTCTTAGTACGCCATTTTGAAGGGAGAAAGAGAACCAAACTGGGTGAATGACCGTAATGAAGGTTTGATTTGACTAACTAGGCAAATCCTTTAAAAAAACAATAACAATTCTAATTTAATATAATAACATAGAACTTTTTTGTTTACATTTCTTTAAAAAACCTGTTCAGCAGCCAGAACTAAGTTGCACTGAACACATTTCAGGCCTTTGCACCCTCTGAAGCAGAGTTTGAAAGAGTAGGCTATGGAAGACAGGAGAGAGTTGGAACAACATAAATCCAATACATGAGTTGAAATGCAATTATTATCAGTGTATGATCTGTCTTTCTCTGGAGAGCTATTCTCTCAGTCTAACCTACTTCACTAACAACTACATCTCAGCCTAATTTACCTCACAAGTCTGTTGAGAGGATGAAATGACAGCCTCAAGTATATCTGTCCTGTGGAGAAGGGTATACAAATGTGATAATTGGATTTTTAGGGGATAGTCTGGGCAAATCTAGGCTTGTAATTCTCCTGTGATATCTATACCCCAAACTCTTCATTTGACAGGCAAAGCACATGAACAAAGCTCATGAGATTTCTACCTTTTTTTCCCCTCTCTAGCTAGACTTCTATGACTTTACACTCAAGATATACTGACTTTGATTTGTTCTGGCAGAATTCTCTTCAAACGGTACTCAAAGCTACAGAGGGAATAGTTCTGTTTTGCTCAGAGTATTCCCTAGCCAGAAAATGCATAAGCTTTTTCCATCTCAAAGTGCCTCCCAGGGTGTACCGCATTAAGATTTAAGTTAAAGATTGTCTTCCTCTCCTAGCAAGGACTTATAATGACCCCATGAATTCTAAATAAAATCTAACAAGCCATACAGGGTACTTGAAATAGTTACAAATGAGAGGAGAAAAGGTTTGAACCAAGGCTTGCAGAGATTTACTCTTGATGCCAAGCCATAGCAGAACTTTTTAGGACTGAAAGTCATTCTGACTGGGAATTTGGAGAATTATAGTCACAATCTATGTGGAAAATATTAGGCTGAGACAATGATGAAATCTAAAAATTTTCCCTAGCCATTTTGTGGCTTGGTGGTCATGTGACTGGGTGGGTGTGGTTTGGTGGTCAGGGTCATGTAACCGGGTGAGCTCAAAAACCAACTTTCACACAACACACACAAAGCACACAAAATGGCCCCTGCAACATCAAGCAGGAAACTCAGAGAGTCCCCAAAAGCTCAAAAATCAACTTTCATACTTCACACACAAACAACATAAAAGCTATACAACTCACATGCATTGCAAATCAACTGGACTTCACACAAAATGTCCCCTAGAACAAGCACAAACTTTACAGAGCCACAGTTTGGGTGAATGGGTAGTAAAAATACTTTTTAAAAGTTTTTTTTTTAAAAAAAGTTCTGATTCCCCACTGGGCTGATTGTCAAATAGCTGATTTTCAGAACCTTAAAAAAACATTTTAAAGCATTTTTTAATTATTAGTTCAGGTGAATAAGTAGTAAAAATGCTTTTTAAAAAGTTTTAAAAGAGGTATATGTCATCTGCTATGACGATAGGCTGTGCTGCGCTATCGTCGGAACCTTAAAAAAAAATAAAGCATTTTTTACTACCAGTTCCAGTGAATTGGCTAAACCAGTAGCAATTCACCCCTGAGCTGAGAAAGCTATAGGCTTAGTTTAACGGCTAAAGGAACGTTTTGTTGAATTGCCATTTAAGCAATTACCTGGTAATCATTAAAACATGAAGCAGTTTGGAATATCTGTGTTGACACCTATAGTGTGCATAGCATGAGCAATGCAAGACAAATGACATCGATTTAAGAAAAACTTTCCCCTTCTACAACGATGTTACTACAACAATGTAGCAACAATTTTGCTACAAGATATTATCTGTTGTTTTGTTATCCAACTAAATCAACTAATTATTTGATCGACTGGACACATATTCATACCCAAGTTATTGCTACTTCAGAATTTTAGACAAGCAATAAATAAAATGAATAAAGATAGTCCTCAACGTAGGGCCATATATTGAGCCCAAAATTGAGTGGGTTAAGTGAGTTTTGTTCAATTTAAGACATTTCTTACTACAATTGTTAAGTGAATCACTTCAGTTGTTAAGTTAGTCACATGGTTATTAAGTGTAATCTGGCTTCCCCATTGATTTTACTTGTCAGAAAGGCACAACAGGTGAACACCTAGTACCAGGAATCTGCAACTGTCATAAATGTGAGTAAGTTGCCAAGCATCTAAATTTTGATCACATGATCATGGAGATGTCCCAATAGTTGTTAAGTGTGAAAAATTGTCATAAGTCACATTTTGCACTGCCGTTGTAACTTGGAACAATCATTAAATGAACTGTAAGTCAAAGACTATTGTAATGTATCATGAGATACTAGCATTTTGCCAAAGGTGGCACATAATAAAATCAAGAGAACAATTAGTGGGAAGATAAAAAGTTATACTTGCAATGGTTATCTTCATAAGACAAATTCCTTGTGTGTCTAATAACACTTGGCCAATAAATAATTCTATTCTATTCTATTCTTATTTTTTACAATTATCAGAAAAATGTAAAGGCACAGTTGTGACTCCTTTTGCTGCAAATTAAACTTTTAAAAAACTTTCTAAGAATGCAATGATAATTTTTGAAGAATTCCTTCTGTAGGATGGCAACCCAGTATGATTTATTTCTAATAGACTAGCATAGGATCACACTGTAAATCAATTCTGCTTATGCACTGAAGTCAAAACTCTGGAATATGTTTCATGTTGATATCAGGCAAACTCTTAAACAGATTATTAAGCTGTCACAACTTTTTGAAAAGAAAGCATCATTTGACAGGAAGCTATATGGATTTATTGAGAGTAATTATGCCAAACAACCTGATCTTTTCCAATAGTCTGACTAGTTTAGTTGACTTCAGGAATGGAGTGAACATAGTGATGTTAATTTCAGCAATGCATTCTGCAAAATCTCTTAGGAAATTTTAACAGAAGATGGTAAGGGCTAGAGTATATTACCATTAAATAGATGGTTGAATAATTGTAGTTAAAAGGAAAAAGATACAGTGGTTCTGTATCAAGCTGGTAGGAAAGGCTGAAGGCATAAAGCAGAGCTCCGTTGTGTAGTATATTTTCAAATGACATCTGTGATTATGAAACACCTTTGAGGATTCTATTAAGATTCAACAGGAAGGATTCCTTCTCAATCTATGATAGCAACAAATTAAGAATCTGAATTTTATTAAAAATCTCTTGCGAGCTGCAGTTTATTTCACCAGGAACATGAAATGTGCAGACCGACGTCAGATTTAAATTGGGTAAGGCTGGGGAAATTGTTGAGATGGATTTCAAAGGGGAAAAAATGTTAAGTCCTACATTTGGGGAGAAAAACATAGGATGTGAGATATTATATTTGGACAGTAAAAAAACTGAGTATCTTGGTGCATCACAAACTAAAGAATATGACCCAGGCATTGAGCCAGCACTGTGAGGCAGCTGCAAAAAAGGTAACCCTAGAAAGAATGCAACAAAGATTATTAGGGGACTGGAGGCTAAAACATATCAAGAACGGTTGCTGAAATTGGGTACATCTAGTGTAATGAAAAGAAGGACTAGGGGAGACATGATAGCAGTGTTCCAATATCTCAGGAGTTGCCACAAAGAAGAGGAAATCAAACTATTCTCCAAAGCACCTGAGGGTAGGACAAGAAGCAATGGGTGGAAACTATTCAAGCAACCTCCTGTAGAACTAAGAAGAAATTTCCTGACAGTAAGAAAAATTAACCAGTGGAACAACTTGTCTGCAGAAGCTGTGAATGCTCTAACACTGGAGTTTTAAAGAAAATGTTAGATAACTATTTGAAGTGGTATGTGTTTTCCTGCCTGAGTAGGGGGTTGAACTAGAAAAAACTCCAATGTCCCTTCCAACTCTGTTATTCTATTTTAAATGCAGTTCTAGGATATATCAACCAGAACAATTTATTTATTTATTTATTTATTATTTGGATTTGTATGCCGCCCCTCTCCGAAAACTCGGGGCGGCTCACAACAAGTGAAAAGACAATCCAATACATTAATCCAATTAATTAAAATATTATAAATTTAAGAAAACCCCCTATACTAACATACACACACACAAGCATACCATATATAAATTCAACGTGCCCAGGGGAAGATGTTTAGTTTCCCCATGCCTGACGGCAAAGGTGGGTTTTGAGGAGTTTACGGAAGGCAGGAAGAGTAGGGGCAGTTCTGATCTCCGGGGGGAGTTGGTTCCAGAGAGTCGGTGCCGCCACAGAGAAGGCTCTCCCCCTGGGGCCCGCCAACCGGCATTGTTTAGTTGACGGGACCCGGAGGAGGCCCACTCTGTGGGACCTAATCGGTCGCTGGGATTCGTGCGGCAGAAGGCGGTCTCGGAGATATTCTGGTCCAGTGCCATGAAGGGCTTTAAAGGTCATAACCAACACTTTGAATTGTGACCGGAAACTGATCGGCAGCCAATGCAGGCTGCGGAGTGATGGTGAAACATGGGCATACCTGGGTAAGCCCATGACTGCTCTCGCAGCTGCATTCTGCACGATCTGAAGTTTCCGAACACTTTTCAAAGGTAGCCCCATGTAGAGTGCATTACAGTAGTCGAACCTCGAGGTGATGAGGGCATGATATACCAAGATAAGAAGAAAGCACTTCTCTAGTTTGTTTTGCTCATACTCCAGCTAGAATACGGCAGAAACATTATGTGGCAAACATTAGTGGCAAACATTATGTGGCAAACATTAGTAAAACATGAGCTCAACTCGGGGGGGGGGGGGGGGGAGAAAGCATGAGAAAGATAGCCCTACCTTGAGACTCTTGGGAATGGGCAGGAAGAGAAAAAAACACTGTCAGACATTCCAAATTCTGTCATTTTATGGAGAAGGTAGAATTCATGTATTTCTTGTGGTACTACTTTAAAGAAAAGAGATCAGGATTGATTTCTAAAAGTAAAGCTGTCCAGCAACGGAGCAAACTGCCTCAGGAGATGCTGGTTTCTTTAATAGAGAGTTGCTGTACTAGGCAAGGGGCTGAACTAAAAGTCCAACCCCAATTGCATTCATATTATGTGATAATGTGAATGCAAATTTTAATATTAAAAATAAATGTACTTCCAGAACCATGCCATCAAATTAACTTGATTCAAACACAGCCTGTGATACTCATCCACAAAGAAACAAGCGAATGTGATTAAATAGATGGAACACTTTACGGTGTATTCAGAGATGCACTACAGCGCTAACAGTTGCTCTCAAATTAAGCACAAATAAAGAATCGTTCACCAACACTCCACTGATTAATTCTGAGATTCAAATTAAGCAGCGAACAGATAATGCGTGTTAGATAAAACTATTCCTGAGGGGTAATTGCATTAGTTCTAGGCATTATTGTTCCCAATAACCTTTGCATAAACAGCTACAGAAAGAAACTAAACACATTCGGGGGAATGAATCCCTCTTTCCCATCTTCTAAAAGCTATTTTAGAAAAAGATTTCACTTTAAAAAATGTGAAACCATTCAACTCACACCCAAATGGATGTACCTCCTATTTAACATGACCACTTTCTCATTATTCAAAGACAAAAGAGTGCATTTTCGTTTATCTCTCTAAAAGCAATAACATTCCCAATCAACACACAGAACACTTCTGCCAGCATCATCAGCAACTAATATCTCCCTATTTGGTAATAAGAAACAAATTCCAAATAATATGATACAATAAAAAACATTTGTTATATGCAATATTCACGTTTTGAAATAAGCCAGCTGGTTACCTTTACCAAACTCTGTGTTAGTCAAGCAGCGTAAACCTCAGTGCAGTTTAAAATAACAATATTGAGAGTTAAATGGTTAAAACATATTGTTTTCATACAATACACTGAATACACTAAAAACTGAATACACTAAGAACTCTAGAAATGGTGGCAAACTTTAGGAAAAATCCACCTATACTTCCACCTCTTACAATACTAGACAACACAGTATCAACAGTAGAGACCTTCTAATTTCTAGATTCGACCATATCACAATATCTAAAATGGACACTTAACATCAAAAACTTCATCAAAAAAGCACAACAAAGAATGTTCTTTTTGCACCAACTCAGAAACCTCAAAGGAGCTGCTGATATAGTTCTGCAGAGGAATTATTGAGTCTGTCAATTGCACCTCTATAATTGTCTGGTTTGGTTCTGCAACCCAACAAGACAGACACAAGCTTCAGAAGATAATCAGAACTGCAGGAACAAAAACAGTTGCTATCAACCTGCCTTCCATTAAAGACATGTATACGGCTGTAAAAATATTTACAGACACGTCATATACTGGTCACAAACTGCTTCAACTCCTACCCTCAAAATGACACTGTACACCAGAATAACTAGACACAAGAACAGTTTTTTCCCCAAACACCATCACTCTGCTAAACAAATAATTCCTTCACCACTGTCCATTTACTAAGTCTGCACTACTATTAATCTTCTCATCATTCTTATTACTCATCTCCTCCTACAAATGACTGTATGACCGTAATTTGCTTGTATCCTTACAATTTATATTGACTGGTTCTTAATATGATTGCATTGTTATTTGTACTTGGACTATCATTAAGTGTTGTACCTTATGATTCTTGACAACCATCTGGCTCTTGACCCTATCTTTTAAGGTGTTAGTTATTCCTGCCAATTTATTATCATTGGCAAATTTGGTGAGTTCCCCTTCTATTCCTCATCTAAGTCATTTATAAAGCTCGAAGATAACTGGGCCTAAGACAGAACCTTGTGGTACCTGACTGCTTACTTCTCTCTATGCAGACTTATACCCATTTAGGACTACTTGTTGAGTATGGTTTGTCAGCCAGTTTGTGAATCCATCTAATTGTGAAGCTGTCTATTCCCCTTTTTTCTAGAGTATGAAGAAGTAGGTTGTGGTGTATTTTGTCGAATGCCTTACTGAAGTTTAAGTATATTATGTCCACAGTATTTCCCTGGTCTACTAACTTAGTTACTGTGTTGAAGAATAAAATAAGATTGGTTTGGCATGATCTGTTTTTAACAAGCCCATGCTGGGTGATAGTTATCACTTTACTTATATCTAAGTGCTGGAAGATCTGTTTTTTTATTATCTTTTCCAGTATCTTCCTTATTGATTGATTGATTGATTGATTGATTGATTTGATTTGATTTGATTTGTATTCCGCCCCTCTCTGAAGACTCAGGGCGGCTGATGTCCCTCGGATCATCCTAGGGAGGTTTTAGGATATAAACCAATCTATTCCAATGTTGGATTCCATGGTTTACATAGCTTATGTAAACTACAAAACTCTTGCTTGGATCTCTCAATCCATTATTTTTCATTTCTTGACTGATTGTGCATTAAACATATTCCGGCTACAGCATGGAAACTGCTTTGGTCACATTGATTGATGATCTCTGGTGGGCCTGGGACAGGGGGTTATCCTCTGTTCTGGTGCTTCTTGACCTCTCAGCGGCTTTCAATACCATCGACCATGGTATCCTTCTGCACTGGCTAGAGGGGTTAGGAGTGGGAGGCACTGTCCTTCAGTGGTTCTCTTCCTACCTCTCCGGTTGGTCACAGTCAGTGTTAGTGGGGGGTCAGAAGTCGACCTCTAGGTTTCTCCCTTGTGTGGTGCCTCAGGGGTCGGTCCTTTCCCCCCTGCTATTTAATATCTACATGAAACCGCTGGGTGAGATCATCCAGGGGCATGGGGTGATGTATCATCAGTATGCTGATGATACCCAGCTGTACATCTCCACCCCATGTCCAGTGGAAGTGATGTGCCAGTGCCTGGAGGCTGTTAGGATCTGGATGGGTGAAAACAGACTCAAACTCAACCCTGATAAGATGGAGTGGCTGTGGATTTTGCCTCCAAAGGACAATTCCACCTGTCCGTCCATTACCCTGGGGGGGAATTACTGACCCCCTCAGAGAGGGTCCGCAATTTGGCGTCCTCCTCGATCCACAGCTAACATTGGAGAACCATCTTTCTGCTATGGCGAGGGGGGCATTTGCCCAGGTTTGCCTGGTGCACCAGCTGCGGCCCTGCCTGGACCGGGAGTCACTGCTTACAGTCACTCATGGCCCAGGTTCGACTACTGTAATGCTCTCTACATGGGGCTAGCTTTGAAGAGTGTTCGGAAACTTCAGATCGTGTAGAATGCAGCTGCGAGAGCAATCATGGGCTTTCCCAGGTATGCCCATGTTACACCAACACTCCCCAGTCTGCGTTGGTTGCCGATCAGTTTCCGGTCACAATTCAAAGTGTTGGTTATGACCGATAAAGCCCTTCATGTCATTGGACCAGAATATCTCCGGGACCGCACGAATCCCAGCGACCGGTTAGGTCCCACAGAGTTGGCCTTCTCCAGGTCCCGTCGATGAAACAATGTTGTCTGGCGGAACCCAGGGGAAGAGCCTTCTCTGTGGTGTCCCCGACCCTCTGGAATCAACTCCCCCAGAGATTAGGATTGCCCTCACCCTCCTTGCCTTTCACAAACTCCTTAAAACCCACCTCTGTCGTCAGGCATGGGGAAATTGATTCCCCTGGCTGTTTCCGTTTTATGTATGGTTTGTCTGAGATGTATGACTGTTTTTATATTAAGGGTTTTAAATTGTTTTGAATCATTGGATTTGTACTGTTTTTTGTTGTGAGGCGCTCTGAGTCTTCGGAGAGGGGCGGTATACAAATCAAGCAGTCATAACCTGAAGACTACCATTATAGTATACATTCTTTGAATTTGCTAATTATAGGTGTTAGTAACCAGTAACTAGTAAAATATTGCATGCAATTTTTTATATATGCAATGGATAAACAATATTGTTTATCCATTGCATCTAGACAGAAGGAAAAGGGGGGACATGATCGAAACATTTAAATATGTTAAAGGAGGGAAGTGTTTTTAATAGGAAAGTGAACACAAGAACAAGGGCACACAATCTGAAGTTAGTTGGGGGAAAGATCAAAAGCAACATGAGAAAATATTATTTTACTGAAAGAGTAGTAGATCCTTGGAACAAACTTCCAGCAGACGTGGTTGGTAAATCCACAGTAACTGAATTTAAACATGCCTGGGATAAACATATATCCATTGTAAGATAAAGTACAGGAAATAGTATAAGGGCAGACTAGATGGACCATGAGGTCTTTTTCTGCCGTATGTTTCTATGTTTCTATTGCTTGATTAAATTAGTGCACAGCAATCTCATATAAATGTATCCGGAAATTCAGTTCTTTATGAAAAGTCACATCAAAAATATATTTTCTTTCCATTTTCCTGGATTCCCAGAGCTCCACTAAGACTCAATCACTGAAGCTAATATCTGTTTGCAAAGTATTCTCAAACCACTGCAGGTGAAACTAACAAACAGGTCATAGGTTGAGAAAAACAGAGAAAAATACCACTCAAAATGCAAAATATTCTATTGACTTTGAAAAACAGGACAAAGGTTAATTGGCATATATTTCTCATATCATAATTAACAATTTATTTACACACACTGAAACAAGATTAAGATAATTATCCTGAAACAGAAATGCAATGACAAATTACTGGTTTTTTTTACTGTAGTTGATCTCTTACACATTAAAATAATCAACATGCTTTAAGCAGAAGGTTCATCTGTTCCATTTTAGACTGAATTCTTTAGAACTAGATTCTGAACTGCCATATGGGAAATCCACAAAGCCAAAATGATAGCAATGCAGAAAGTGGGCTTACTCGTTATATTTCCTCTAGAATATTTTAATAGGCAACACAGTCTCAGTTGGACTAGCTTTCCATGCATTTTAAGTATGGGGTTTTTTTTATTAAAAAAAACTTACTATGCTTCACTGGTATTTAAAAAGGGAAATATGGAATATCTTTCATTGCCAGTTTAACAAATCACTTTCATTTAGCTCATGCATTCTTATAGACTTCTTGAGTGCAAGCCACAGTAAGTGGTGGCACAACTGTTCAGAATTCAGTTCTCTAGAAAAGCTAAACAATGCTAGATTTGGTCAACACTGAATATCACCATGATTATGAAATTATCAGATATCAAGTTTGACTCATGGCTCCTTTTAAGTCAGTGCAGTCAGAGACCAGTGGAAGATTGAACATTCTGAATTCCTAGCTTGTATATGATCCTCAAATACCCTTGTATAGTTCTTTTTCCTGATTGCTGAAAACTGACAACAAAACTAGCTCCTTTTACTAAGATGGAGCATGCATGAGAACCTCTGTTCAGCCTACATATAATATAAACTTAATGTAAACATTACTCTTTTTAAAAAAAAACCCCAACCCAGGCTATAAAATAGATGATGGGAGAATTGTAAAAGAAAACTTGTAACATTCTGTTAATGTAGTTTTACAATAAAGTAGAATTAAATCATCTGGTCATGTTTCTCATCAAGTCAACTGGGAAGGTTGACACATTTACCTATATTTTATTTTGTGTATGTTCATTCCCTTGAATTATAATAAAGGCAGAATATGAATAGGGAAACAAATTCTGTCCCACTTAACTTGAGTTCCTTGACTTTGGCAAGATATTCCTTCTCAGCTATATTCTAATTTAAGTTGTATTCAAAATTGGTATGTGATTGATATTATCTAATTAATTGAATCTCAAGATCAGATCTCTGGGTCTCAAAATCTACTGTACTAGGTTCCCTATAAGACAGAAAATAAGAAAATAAAGTTTTATTTTAAGATATATTTCCTTTGTAATTAAGTGGATACCATTTTGATGCAAGTCATAAAAATATTTTATATGTAGGTTGGTGATTTGAGTCTTTGGGTAATTATTTTCTATTCTCAAATAATTCCAAAAAAAGCATTGTAAAGCTTGCAATACTCAGCCTTCTAAAACAAATGAATCAAAGTATTATTTTTTTCTAAAAGTACATAACTTGATCCAGTGTTCCATGCTTTCGTGGCTGGTAAAATGAGGAACCAGATTGTTGGGAACGATACGCTTGTTCTGTAATATATACCGCTTGCAAGTACAGTAAAACACTATGAAGTGGTATATAAATCTAAATGCTATTGCTAAGTTGCAATTAGCATAAATGAGTATTTTAAAAGTGTTGCTTTTTAGTAATGTCATAGATATTGTCCAGAATTTGCCAATATACTAAATTCCTTTCATGATACTATGTCTGCAATGACCTCATTATGAAAATTCAAGTGCTAAAATGCTATTCCATGAATATTAAATGTACACTTTTATTTATTTTTTGTTCAAAGTAAACTTCTAAAGCAGTTTGATTTCACCCAAATTCCATTTGATGTCCCCTTCAGCATGTACTGCAAATGCTTGAAAGATTGTGTAGGGGGAGAAAAAGCAAACACTAAGTTTTTGTATGATTTTCCCAGCGTTCTTACCGCTAGTAGTTCAGTTTTGCTTTCTTCTGCTGTCAGCCTCATGACAGCAACACTCACCATTAACAGCACAAGAGAGACTACTACAGTGGTTTAAAAAAAAAACTATAACAAACTGAAGGAGCTGACAACTAGAAACAGAAAACCTAAATGGGGAATCATGTAGAACCAAACAGGAGGGGGAATGGAATCCACATGTGACACACTATGAAACAAGTTCAGCATACTGACTTCTATTTGATATGCAGAATAGATTTAAAGACAAGGGGAAACATGTCAACGGTATGTTTTCTCGAAGAGATACTTATTGGCATACAAAATCTTTATGTAGGCATTCAAAGATATATTTATACACCCAACATTATTAGATATAAATTATTTAGACCTGCAACTCTTAACATGTGTCTGGGGACCCATGGGGTTCCTGAGACCCATTCAAGGTCCAGAAAAATCGAATGAATAAATATTTTACATTTTTATCAGTTTTAAGTAAATATCGATAGATATATTCCACTTAAACCAAATCTCTTTAGATCCTCAATAATCTTTAAGAATGGACAGTGACAATGGCCATTGATTTAGAGAACAAGATTATTAGCATAGGACCATGATGGAGAACCTATGTCACGCATGCCACAAGTGGCACATGGAGCCTCCTCTGCAGGGACACGAGTCTACGGAGAGGGGTGGCATACAAATCTAATAAATAGATAGATAGATAGATAGATAGATAGATAGATAGATAGATAGATAGATAGATAGATAGATAGATAGAGCTATTGAACAGCTCAGCTCCACTGCACGTGTGTGTGAATGCCTCCCTGTGGCCAGCAGATTCTCAGGTCAGACAAGCTCATGCTTTGTCCTCACTTTTGGTGGCCTGAAGCCTTCCAGATCTCTGGAGATTCCACCCAAGTATTTTTTGGGCACGCAAGGATTTCAGTTCAATTCAATTCAATTTATTAGATTTGTATGCCGCCCCTCTCCGAAGACTCGGCACACAACAATGATAAAAACAATATTATAATGGCACAAATCTAATATTAAAAATAACTAAAAACCCTATCATAATTAAAAAACCAAACAGCACATACATACCAAAGATAAATTATAAGGAGCCTGGGGGAAAGAGGTCTCAAATCCCCCATGCCTGGCGGTATAGGTGGGTCTTGAGTAGTTTATGGGAGACAAGGAGGGTGGGAGCAGTTCTAATCTCTGGGGGGAGTTGATTCCAGAGGGCCTGGGCCACCACAGAGAAGGCTCTTCCCCTGGGGCCAACCAGACGACATTGTTTAGTCGCTGGGATTCATGCGGTAGCAGGCGGTTCCGGGGGTACTCTGGTCCAATGCCATGTAGGGCTTTAAAGGTCATAAAGCTGTTTGGGGATGGGAGCCTTCCCCTCCCCAGCTCCATTTAGGAAAAGAGACTTTTACTCCCTCCCAGCTCCATTTGAGGAAAGAGGCTTCCCCCACCCCCCAGCTCCATTTGAGGAAAGAGGCTTTCCCCCCTTCAAGCTCTATTTGGAGAAAGAGGATTTTCTCCCCAGCTCCATTTGAGAAAAGAGACTTTTTCTCCCTCCCAGCTCCATTTGAGGAAGGAGACCTTTTCCCTTCCAGCTTCCTTTGGGGAAAGAAGCTTTTTCTTCCTCCCAGCTCCGTTTGGGGATAGGAGGGAAAAAACGCCTTTTCCCCCAACCCAGCTCTGTTTGGGGATGGGAGATTTTCTCCTCTCCCATCGCTGTTTTGGGATGTGAGGCAAAGACAGGACAGGTCACGTGTGCATGTGCAGTGGGTTGCGCACACATGTGCAGGTGGTGGGACCTGCGAGAGGGACACTGCATTGTGTGTGTGGGCACTTGTGTGCATACAACAGTGTACACATGCATACACTTTTGGCACCTGAGGGGGAAAAGGTTCACCGTCACTGGTATAGGACAATCTTGACATACACATCACAGGATATAGGGAAAGCCCAGGTCTTAATACATGTAGGATTTTAAGGAAACCTGCATCAGGACATAATAATGATGTTTGCAATAAAGACTATAAAACATAAGTCTTAGTTTGGCCAGATATACTTGATAAATTTGAGCATTTGGTTTTACTATTTACCTATTAGCGGTGGTGGTGCATTAGTTAGAATAGTACTGCAGGCTAAATCTACAATATAACCAGCCATGAGTTTGATCCCGACCAGCTCAAGGTTAACTCAATCTTCTATTTTTCTAAAGTGGGAAAAATAAGGACCCACATTGTTGGGAGAAACATGCTGACTATGTAAGCGGGCTGTAAAGCACTATGAAGTGGTATCTAAATCTGAGTGCTATTGCTATTGCAATTATTTATCAAAATTAAACTCACCAACTTAATGAGAAAATTGTCTATATGATTATATTTCAATAGTCCTTTCTTTAATCTCCCCTGAAGAGTTCATACCAAGGAACCATTACATTCTGAAATGTATGCTTAATGCCTTTGCTTTAAATTTCTTAAAATGATTGTCACTATGCCAGTGATGTTCCACAAGCAGCAATATTTTGAAAAAGGTGGTTCAACTTGAAAACCTCTAGTAGCAATGTTACCACTTAAAATGGGCAATGACATAAGATTTTGTCATAATTCCTATTAAAGATCTCTTTTAAAGTATTTTTAAAAAGCAAAACCAACATCATGGATTCCTCTGCTTTAAATCACTTATGTAACTTATTAACAACTAATTGATATGTTAATGAAGTTCACCCATACCTTTAAAATACATATAATGCTTATTCTTAAATAATTGGAAATATTTTGTGAATGGATATGCTGAATTTGACTACTGGGGATGACAGAAGTCGTAGTTTGTTTTCAAATTATTTTTTTACACTTTTTTGTCTACAAATGATCTCATTTGTAATTTTATTTTTATCCACATCTGAATTATTTATCTAAATAATGTTTTTGGACATGTGCACTTGAAACAATGCCACAAGTTGTAATTCCTAAAATATTGCAAACTATATGTGAATTACAGTAAATGTAACATGAAATTAAATTTCAGACTAGAGAGAGCCACCTGCAGTATACATTGTGAATGAAGCTATCTTTAAAGCTTCCTTTGATAGAGTACACCAACATTATTAATTCAAAAATCATTGCAACCCTCCTTGACATGTCAAAGACAAAACTCTTACCGTTTCCTTTGGAATTTGTGACTGGCTTTGTTCAGTATTCTAAAAGAAGTGGGAAAAAATAAAATAAGAACAAGGCTGCAAAAGGCATTTGCTTCAAAGGACAAGAAAGCACCTGATAACCAAAATCATTCCTAGCTCTTAATACTAATAAAAATTCTTTCACCAGCCAGTGATACTAATCAATTGTAATTGAAAGCTAGTTTAAAAATTCCAAAATTACTGATTAAATAGCCATGTGGACCCAGCAGAGGACGTTGTGTTTAAAAGACAGAAATAAGAACATTGTAGAATTTCTTCCATTTTCATCGCTTAGGCTGGATAAAGGACAATAGTTGAAACTCCTACTTTATTCATACATACAAACCTTTTTATATATTTGTTATTGTAATGGATGTAGGTAGACCTAAAACTATTTTGTAATACAGGTAGTCCACCACTTACCATAAGAATTGAGCCCAAAATTTTTGGTTTTAAGCAAGACAGTTATTAAGTGAATTTTGTTCTATTTTATGGCCTTTCTTGCCACTTAAGTGAATCACTGCAGTTGTTAAGTGAGTGTAGCTATTTTGCTGTCTTCATATGTTAGAAGGTAGAAAAGGTGATCCCAGGATATTGCAACTAGCATAAATACTTGTCAGTTGCGGAGCGTCTGAGTTTTGATCATGTGACTTGAGGATGCGGTGACAGTCATAAGGGTGAAAAATGTCACTTTCATCAGTGATGTTATAACTTTGAATGGTCACTAAATGAATGTAGGTTGTAAGTTGAGGACTATCTGTCTTCTCAAACAAATCTCCAAACTAGACCCAATAAACTCAGTATCAAGTGTCCTCAAAACTGAAATTTCAGAATGGTGTGTCTTTTCAATCTATATTTTGACTAGATGCATGCAACATGCCCATTCCAAACATTGGATTAGCAATGCATAATAGTTGTAATAGTTCACTGAATACAATGAAACACAAACTCCCCAATCCTATTTAAGGCTAGCTTAGCAACTTGTACTTTTGTTAAAGAAAATTTGGAAGCCAACATTCTTATAGCCTACCATATGAAAAGAGAATCACTTGGCATAAAACTGATAATGTTTATAAATGCAGAAAGAAGTACATCAACTAGCAGCGAGATAAAGGAAGAAATGAGATGAAATTTCATAGTGCTTATAATCATATTTCAGGCTGGTATTTTAAGCTCTGTGCATTTTTTTCCAGCAGATTTCATGCAATTCTATGGTGTTCTTGCATGTTTTGAATACAAAATGGCTAATACATGTCCAACTTTTTATTGAGTATTCATGTTTCCAGTAGTCTACAACCTCCCTGCCTTCCATTTGTTCCCAAGAAAAATCCTCCTTTTTTTCCAATATTGCTTTTTTTTTTTCAGACTGGTAAGCATGGGATCTGGGAAATTTTTAGCATATTATAAAGATGCATAAAATAAAGGTGTGAATGTCAACTTGCAAAGTTTTCAAGTTGCCAAAAGGAATGTCAAGAATGTTATTTTCTGTTGTTTTCAGCATTCAAGTTAGCTCAAAATAAACCCATCAAAAGAAATTCAAAACTACCCTAATAATAACATTTAAAAAATGGACACCTCTTTTACTGGTGAGCGATCCTGAGGAAAAATTGCAAGGTATCTTTCAGGTCAGCGTTAATCTAAACCCTGCAAAGAGAATAATACTACAGCCCAAGAGTATCATCATTTGTATTGGAAAACATGAATGCTAACTTTCCAATATAGTGAAGCATTATGATCCCCAAATTCTTCTGTGATTCGGCATTTTTTTCCAAGCAGCAGCAGAATTTAGACAGAACCTTCATGTGCAAAGTTTGTGGATAACATCATAAATGGTATCCAAAGTTTGTGGATAACATCGGGAATGGTAAAACATCATTTTTCCAAATGATGCGTGCCGAACATCCACGTGAGAGAGAGAGCTGTTGTGCTCGCATGCGCCAGCACCGATAATGCAATGGGTGCCCCCATTTGCACATTTGGACACAATCCCCATGCCCCGTACTCTGCATGCACACAAGCAACTACCCACATTGCTGGTTGCTCTTGCCCTTCTCCCTGCTGTCGTTCTTCTAGGGGGGGAGGCATAGAGCCAGCTTCCGGCCAGGGAAGGGTGGCTCGCGGGAGGGGGGTAGGAGCCCTGGCAAGGCTGCGCATTCAGAGCTTCCCAGGATGAGCAGCAGGTGAGGGTGAGGTGGGGGGTGGGGTGGGTTTCCTGCGCAGATGACCTGTGGCTCTGTCAAAGTGGGGCTGATATGCTCCTCTGCTTGTTCCACCAGCCACACTGCTCGTCTGGGTGTCACTGCCTGTTGCCAGATTTCCTTCTGCACAGCCTCATTGGTCACCCAGCCAGCAAAATGTTGCCCGATGCACCTGAGCCAGCTCTTCGAGAGTGACTGAAGGAGACAGAAAGCCTGCTGCCGGCTGGGCTCCCTGGGAGCCGCCATTCCCGGGAATGGGGGGAGGAGGATGGGGAGCTGCAATCACACAAATCTTGGAGGGAAACAAACCCGGCAAACACAACCTGTCTCAATCTTGGCAACTTTAAGATGGGGGACTCCAACTTTCAGAATTCCCCCAATAGGCATTTTCCAAGCGCTGGTCTCAGCAGCCGAGGGTGGAGAAAAACCAAAGGGTAGAAAAGGCTGCAATTATGGCACTCCCTCAAAGCCTCCAGCATTTTGTGTGGGGAGACTTTACAAAGCACCATGGGGAGAGATTTAGGGCTGCTGCCTACAAGGGCTGCTCGGAGCCCTCATTGTTCTGGCGAATGGAAACAGCAAGGCAATGGGGAGCCCTTACTGCAATGGTGGTTCAGGTTCTGCAGAGTGATTCTCGGGGACCTAAGGACTTTGTATTGCTCCTCTACCCCTCAAGAAAACCTACCGCAAAACTTTGCAGGCAGCCTTCTGATATCGGGCCACACAGGGCTTCTCAAGTAGGGGAGTCTGGTTCCTTCCTCCCCGCTTCAGTTTGCCCCATGTGCCTCTTTCGGCAGAGCTGGGACTGGAGATCCATGCTCCCTCCCTTCCTCTCTCCCTCCCTCCCTCTCTTTCTTTCTTACACACACACAAATACCACAAAGAGCAAAACTCATGGCCTCTGGTGTGCAGGTAGAGCATGGGTGAAGTTGTGCCTGCTGGGCGAGCAAGGTGATTCTCTGCCAAGTGAGCAGAGCATGGGAATCCAGATGGAGGACTGAAGTCCTCAGGGCCCTGTGTGTGTGAGAGAGAGGGTGTGTGTGAGAGAAAGAGACAGAGGGATTGAGAGGGGGGAAGGAGGGAGTGTGGAGCTCCAGTCCTAGCCCCACCAAAAGAGCAGGGGAGCGGGGGAGACCAGAAGCCCTACGTGACACATCATAGAAAAAGGAGCAGAGTTGCCAATAAATAATATTCCAGAGGGCCGGGCCCCCCACAGAGAAGGCTCTCCCCCTAGGCCTCATCAAATGACACTGTCTAGTTGATGGGAACTGGAGAAGGCCAATTCTGTGGGACCTGACAGTCACTGGGATTCATGCGGCAGAAGGTGGTCTCGGCAGTATTCTGGTCCCATGCCATGTAGAGTTTTATAGGTCATAACTTCCCTGTCTCCCTGTTCTGTTGTGTACCCAAGCCACTTGTGGGGAGGGAGAAAGAAGCCCCAGCCCACTATCATTACCTCCCCATCCCCAAAAGCTGGTCTCCTACTGCCATTTCCATGGCCGTTGCAGAAACAGTAGGCTTGGGCTTCTCCCCCCCCCCCCAGTGCCAGCAGCTTTTCCTTCTACTGGCTGCCAGTCACCCAGAGACTTCCCTGTTTCCCCACCCAAGCGGGCTTTTGATGTGTCCCCAGACCTCTTATGGGGAGGGAGGGAGAAGCCCCAGCCTGCTGTTCCTGCCCCCCCCCCCAATTCCCTTGCACTTGCCAGTGGCTGCTCTCAAACTGCCATTTCCATGGCAGTTGCAGGAAAAGTGGGCTGGGGCTTCTCCCTCCCTTCCCCACAGGTGACACAGTAGAAGCTTGCTCTGGCCAGGAGACCAGAAAACCCCGTCCCTCCCATTCTTACCACCACCATCCCCTTGCTCCTGGCCTCAGCACTTCCCTGACAGTAGCAGGAGCAGCTGGTGAAGAAGAGAGGGAGAGGCAGACTATGGAAGCAGGCCCTTAAATGCTGTTCAAGAGACAGCAGCAGCTCCTCATCCTCCTGCTAGTGTTGTACTCCAGGCAGCGTCCAGCCAGCCATGCCTGGCCTCCCCATGCAGCAGTCCACGTGAATCCCAGAGAGCACAGCTTCAGGATCTTTCCTCGTAGTGGCAATGACAAGCAGGCAGGCACAGGGCAGCAACTGATGGCAGCTCCTAGCTGGCAAGTGAATAGATGTCATGTGGCACGCATGCACACTGGCCAGGTAGTCTTCGAGCTACTGACGTGCATGGGTGTGCAACAATCAGCTGGCTGGCTGTTCTTTCGGTTTCTTGCATTGCCACGTGTGTGAAGGCAAGTTGATTGTTGCACGTGCATGCACACCAATAATCAGAAGACTAGCTGGTGCACATGCATATGCTAGAAACCACGAAGAGGAACGGGCAATGCTGCGTGGGTCAGGTGAAATTGGCTCCAATTGCTCTCTTTCTTTCTTCTTAAGACTAATAGAAAATGACTGACCTAAAGCCGTTTAGCTGAGTGACATTCAGTCATTAATGTTAAAGCAAGACATGTGATGGATTGTAATAAGGTAATGGATTCCTACGAGGAAGAGGGTAAGTAAGAGGCAACTCAATCTGGATGTTATCTGTGACAAAAGTGGGATGCAGTGTCTCAGTGGCTAAGATGCTGAGCTTGTCAATCAGAAAGGTCAGCAGTTCAGCGGTTCAAATCCCTAGCAACGCGTAATCGAGTGAGCTCCCGCTACTTGTCCCAGCTTCTGCCAATGTAGAAGTTCAAAAGCATGTAAAAAAGGCAAGTAGAAAAATAGGAACCACTTTGGTGGGAAGGTAACAGCGCTCCCTGCACCTTTGGCATTTAGTCATGCTGGCCACATGAGCACGGAGACATCTTTGGACAAGCACTGATTCCTTGGCTTAGAAACGAAGATGACCACCACCTATAGAGCCAGAAACAACTGGCACACATGTCCGGAAGAACCTTTACCTTTATGTATGTGAGAAAAAAAATGGGTGAAGATAGCACCTCCCTAATAATTTGCAAAGTACGGTGTAGATGCAGATAATAGACTCCTTGATCTTGCAAAATTTTGTCTCTACGTATGAAAATAAAATAAAAAAGAATTCAGCTTGGAGAGTTACCAGGCATCATTCCTTGTATTGGACGCAATAGGTCTAGAAAGCATGATCTCTAGTTTCTAAGTGCCTTGACCATTGAACCAATATGCTCTTTTTTATATATTCTACATTCACACCTCAATGCATTTTTAATATTATGTATTTTGAAGCTCCTTTCAATCAAGCTTCAGTCCTACAGCCAAGACTATCAGCTCTATTATGAAATGGGAACTTTTAATTAATTTCTGCTTACAATCAAGGGGGAATAACCTTTCAAAACCTCGGATGCTGACAATTACAAGAAATGAGGTCAAGAAGTACTTATTCATTATCAACATCATTATCAGTAGCTGCACATCATACAGTAGCTCTTTCCATCTTGAATATTATTAACCCATCGTCTGCTACTTTCGCATGGTCTCTTCCAAAATAGTGGCCCATGCAGCCCAAATCAGTGGTGCTGGTGACTGACAAAATGAATATAGGGGGGGGGGATTAAACCAACTGCAGAAAGCAAACCAGTGGTCTCGGATCTGTGGTTATGTTTAATTCATACTTTAATATCGCCAAAGCATTTCCACACTTTCAGTCCATCAGTTCTGAGAAGAGTAGAACCTTTTGCCTATTCTGTCAATATTACAAATAGGCTGAACTAGACAGACTCAAGATAAAATTCCATAGAGGATTCAGCATTCAAAGGTTCAATACATCAAATTCACCTCTGCATTTACCCTGTTCCATATTGCATTTCAATTAAATGGTGGTTTAGAATTATTTTTGTATCAATTAAATGGTGGCTTAGAATTATTTTTGTATCTGAAACAGGGTGGATTTGACTAAATCAAGTTGATTTAAATCATGATTTTTTAAGAGCAACTGTCATCTCTGTCCTGCAGCAGCTCCTCTTCTGACCTGCTGTGGACTCACCGACAGTCCCAATATTGCATATTATTATTATTATTATTATTATTATTATTATTATTATTATTAAATTAAATTTATATGCTGCCCCTCTCCGTAGACTTGGGGCGGCTCACAGCAGTAATAGAAAACAATGTACAATACAAATCTAATATTTAAAAACTAAAAACCCATAATTTAAAAAACATGCACACAATATACCATACGATATACTGCACAGCCTCAATCTACACAACTAAGATCAATTTTATGCTGCATAAACTGAAGTATTAATGTATCTTAAATAGAAAACTATCTTTAAGTAGATTCCTACTCCAAAAACATTTTATTAAAATAAATTTAATTTAAAAATCTGGTTTAAATTTAAAATTTTTAAAAATTAAAATTTAAAAAACATTTACTTATTTAAAGTCATTGATAGTGGACAGTTCCTACGGTGGCCAAATGAGTGGCAGAAGAGTTCAAAAGTAATGTTTTACATTCAAAAGGATTCCAGCTCAAAATAACCGCTTCAAGATTAGAAAAGGACTGTCTCATTTTGGAAATATCCCAAGGCAGAAACAGCTTCATTTCAAATGAAAGCACCAATTCCAACTTAAAACACATTCACATAGGCTTCAGTCAGGTCCTCCATTCTGGAGGGGAAATATTGACTGCTGATTGGCTAGACTGTCTGGCAGCTCCCTATAAAAGGCTGGCTGTCAGACAGAGCCGTTGCTGGATTGTAAATAGTTGCCAAATAAAGAGCTGGGTTTTTTGAAGCCACTTCTGTCTGCCTCTTCCATTTACTCTATCTAACAATTACATTAATTACATCTTTTAATGTTATAACACATCACAAACAGTGATAAATCTGGCAAATTAAAATCTGCCTGTTTGACTGTCAGTCAGGGTAATCTACTATTTATGGGTACAACTGTATTACAAATTAAGTAATCTGTATTAAAAGCTATACATCATATTGTACACTTGTATATACAATCCATTGACATAAATCTGGAAACCCTCCATTTTAAATTCCATCCACAAATTATTCTACAATTAATTTATGTGCTTGTGCATATTTTTCATAAAATTGTGAAATGCCTACTAGATCCTAGCCCTAAAAGGAAAGAAAGGAAATGCTCTTTCCATTAGAGAAATGGTTTTAATTACTTAGATAGACTTCAAATTTATTCTCTTTCAGTGCGCTGATCTCCTGAAGAACATAATAAGTTTTTGAATATGAGCATAAAAGCAGATCCTTTTAGAGTAGAACTCTGACCCATCTAATTGAGCAGGCTGAACAACTGCATAAGGAAATCTACTAGTCTCTTTTCAGATACTCTTCAAAGGTATTTACACTGTCACCAGGACTAATATCTGTGGATATCCATGATTTCCATAAACTGGTCCAGATCTTTATGATGCCAGCCAAGTGGTTGCTAGCATCACATCTGGAATGAATTTCTCCACCTGGGAATATTCACTGGTAGTAGACATAATATTTTATGTGGCAATGCACTTATACTATCCTCGATAGTAAGTACTACATTATATTTTATTTTATTTATTTGTTCATTAATTCATTCAATTTGTAAAGTTTCCCATTCATTACACATATATAATACTCATCCATTATCTTTAGTACTTAATCGCTATCTTCTTTGAGCCAAAACGGGCTTCAATAGCTGACTCTTCAAATATCATTATAAATAATGAAAATGTTTCCATTTTATCAAAAGGGATTTTTTTCCCCTTTTACCTAGGAATACTCTTCTTTTTAGTACAGAATATCATAAATCACTTACAGGGCAAGCCAAAAAAGAAAAAAAGAAAAGAAAATATTCTGTGTACCAGAGGTTTTATTATTTAGAGGAAGTTCAAATAGCACGATTGATACATGCATTCAGAATCCAAGATATTTTATACTCATACCTTTGGTCTTTTTAACATAGTAAATTTAACACTAAAAATGCTGGCTGCAGTTCTTCAAAATTTAGGGCAAGGATTTACTAATTTCTCCTTTCCTAATGCTTTGAGCACTACAATAACAGAGCATCACATATTGAAAGTCTCAGGAAACTGAATTTCCTAAACATCTTAATCCTTAAAATGAGTAACAGCTACTAATTTATATTGCTGATGTTACCGAATTTAAAGCAAAACGAAGAGAATAATGTAGCTAGCTTTCATTTCATATTACAGAGAAGTCTGGGAGAATGTTTAGCTTGATAGGGATAAACTTCAGTTCCTGGTAAGGTAATATAAATTTTGGAAATGAGACTGCCTAATGTAGGATCTACCATAAAGCAGTCCGTATATTTAATATGTGCTTTTATCCAAATACAAAAATGTTATCTTGCACACTTATTGGGGAAACATTTACGTCTAATTTGTGGAACAGTAGCGTAAATAGAAATGTTTTATTATACAAAAAGCATTATCTGAATCATTTTGCTAAATTAAGAACGGTGGGGAGTCTTCACCACATGGGGATCATTATTTTAATAAAATGAACATTTCTGTCCCTGCACAAGTTCCTCTTTTCCAAGCCACAGCATTCTTACACCCCATTCTGGATTAATTTTAATGCTCTCAGAGCAATAAAAAAAAATCAAGCTCATTCAGAATGACAAACAAAAATTTCCAACAGAGAAGCGAGTACAAAAGAGAGAACAATCCCATTGTCTGTAGGCATAAAAGCAAGGGCCATGAACACTTTATAATTTGCATTTCCTGTCACCCATGATTTGAAAACATTGGTTCACATATTAATATGGAAAACCAATTCAGAAATAGCCTCCATGGGAAACATAATAGAAGGGATTCTATGTTTCCCATTTCTAGCAACACACGTGCAACAGCAGGTTGTCAGATTATTTCTAGTATTCATTTTTTTAAATAACCGTGATCATTTTTAAAATGAAATGAAATGAAATGAAAAAATAAGATAAAATACGAACCAATTCTCTAGGATGGAATGATTCTTCTTGACGAAAAATTAATAGGCTAACCGATCCACCCATCTTAGTGCTCCTCAGAAGAGAAACAACTTCTTCTTGGGTTTTTCCTGTTAAATCCACTCCATTTACCTAAAAGACAGGGGGGACAAGAAATCTTAAAGTAGCCATAGCAAAAAAAATGATATTATGACATATTAGCTAGTACTGAAGATTCATTTTCAACAGACCGCCTCCTGCCGCACGAATCCCAGCGACCGATTAGGTCCCACAGAATGGGCCTTCTCCGGGTCCCGTCAACTAAACAGTGTCGGTTGGCGGGCCCCAGGGGAAGAGCCTTCTCTGTGGCGGCACCGGCTCTCTGGAACCAACTCCCCCCGGAGATTAGAACTGCCCCTACTCTACCTGCCTTCCGTAAACTCCTTAAAACCCACCTTTGCCGTCAGGCATGGGGGAACTAAGACATCTCCCCCTGGGCATGTTTAAATTGTGTAAGGTATGCTTGTGAGTGTATATGTATTATATGGGGTTTTCTTTTTAAATCTTAAATGTTTTAAATGTATTCAGATTATTTATGATTTGTTTTTCTCTGCTGTGAGCCGCCCCGAGTCTTCGGAGAGGGGCGGCATACAAATCTAAATAATAAATAAATAAATAAAATGTGTTATCACCGTTTAACGCTAAAATCTTGAACGTGCCTTACTTGTATATAAGTCCAATTCAAAATGTTTTTATTTAAGTTAGAAAATGGATCAGCTAGCTCTCAAATCAATTACTCAGACACTTAAACTCCATCGCTGAGTCAGCAAACAGTAGATTTCATTATTACCTTGGTTATGACTGCTCAGAATTCAACTACAAAGACAAAATGCTAATTAAAAAGGTAATTGCTTTTGCTCTCTTCTGATCTTTCTAGCACAATCCATGTTTACTCCTTGAACTGATTTGCTTTTCTTTATGTAACAGGGTTATTAGCTATTTACCCATCACAGTGGTAAATAAATCACTAAACGTTGCTAGATGTCTGTAGTCCTTGAAGAAACCAAAATTACGACCAGGTTCCCCAATTACACCAAAAAACAATATGGTCTGTTTGTTTTTGGCTTAAAGTGCAGCCAAGGCTATTGTACAGAAAAGTCACAGTTAAATAAATTATGATTAAGCATTAATGTATCATAGTCCATAGCCCACAAATAGGGTTATCAGCTTTCTGAACAGGCAAAGAAGGATTCAGATAATTGGAAAGGAGACCAAATGGGAGAAAGAAGGCACACAGTTTAACTTTCTTAGCATCTGTTAGAATGAAAATTACTGGGGGCGATGCTTAAGCCTATATATATATATAGGTAATTACATTTTAAAACATCAGAAAGAATGACTTTTTAAATCAAAATATTTTCTAACAAATCTTTATTTTCAAGAACATATGCCAGCTGTAAAATAGAATCTACAATGACACAATGGAAATTTTAGTGTAGAAATATGATGAGTCTAGAAACTACAGTACAGTGATCCCCCGGGTATCGCGATCCCGATCATTGCGAACGGGCTAAATCGCGATTTTTCAACCCGGAAGTCAAAACACCATCTGCGCATGCGCGCCCTTTTTTTATGGCCACGCATGCATAGATGGCGCCGGGCAGATCAGCTGCTGGGCGGCTTCCCTGGGTCTTCCCCCTCTTGCTGGCAGGAGGGCGAGTGGTGGGCATCAGCGAGGAGTTTCCCCACCGCCCACGCAAACTCCTCGCTGCCGCTCGCCCACCCTTCGCCCGCCCACGCCGTTCGCTCGCGCCGCTTCCCAGCTGAGTCCTGAAGCGAATTGGCTTCAGGACTCAGCTGGGAAGCGGCGCGAGCGAACGGCGTGGGCGGGCGAAGAGCGGGCGAGCGGCAGCGAGGAGTTTGCGTGGGCGGTGGGGAAACCCCAATCTTCGGCTCCTCGCTGCTGCGGCAGAAGTAAAAACACCATCTGCGCGTGCGCAGATGGTGTTTTTACTTCCGCAGCGCTACTTCGTGAAAAACTGATCATTGCTAGGGGTCTTGGAACGGAACCCTCGCAATGATCGGGGGATCACTGTAAATACAAATTTCAAGGGACTAGATTGAAGCCAACTTTTGAAATTAGACAAAATTAAATCTAGGCTACCAAGTGTGTCAACAGACAAAATAAAGAATTATACAATTATTAAGATTGCAATGCATGAAAGTTTGAATGACTACTGCTATGAAATAATCCAAAACAAAAATTCTAAGATACTCAAAGCGTCAAACAATAGTCAGGAGTCCTATATCACCATGGAGAAATTATGTGCAGGCAAGCTGTTTCATTGATTAATCATTCTCACTCTATGTAAATTCCTCCTTATTTCCAAGTTGCATCGTCCCCTGACAAGCTTTTATCCATTACTTCTTGTCCTTCCCTCAGAAGCTTTGGAGAATAAATTAATCCCCTCATTCCTGTGATAGCCTATCAGGTATTGGAATACAATGGTACCTGTACTTAAGTACGCCTCCGTTTAAGAACTTATCTAGATAAGAACCGGGTGTTCAAGATTTTTTTGCCTCTTCTTAAGAACCATTTTCTACTTAAGAACCCGAGCCTGGAAACATTTCCCAAGAAATTTGAGAGCGGCACAAAGGCCCAGGCAGCTTCCTGCTATTCCCCCTTTAATCCCAGCCATCTCAGGCATTTCTGGGCTGTCAGAGGAGCCTTTCGGTGTATGGGAGGGGCGTGCTACTCCCTCGCTGCCTCAGAGTCCCTCTTTTTTTTTTTAAGCCTTAAAGTTTTGGACTTTTTTTATTTCCCTCACCTCACATTCTTCCTTCAGCAGCGACTGTCTTCCTCCGCCTCCTCTTCCTCCTCCTCATCCCACTCAAATTCCAAGCTTTTATTTCTTTCCTAATAGGTTTGCACACATTATTTGCTTTTACATTGATTCCAATGGGAAAAATTGCTTCTACTTGAACACTTTTCTACTTAGGAACCTGGTCATGGAACAAATTAAGTTCTTAAGTAGAGGTACCACTGTACTGATATCAGGTTACCCAAAGCCTTCTCTTTATTAGAATAAATATACAGTGTTCCCTTGATTTTCATGGGGGACGCGTTCCGAGACCACCCGCAAAAGTCGAATTTCCGTGAAGTAGAGATGTGGAAGTAAATACACCATTTTTGGCTATGGACAGTATCAAAAGCCATCCCTTAAGACTTTAAACCCCTAAATTACCATTTCCCATTCCCTTAACAACCATTTACTCACCATTATTACTGGTACTCACCATTGAATAAGACACTTAGTGATCCTGATATTTATAAACATAATTATTTATTAACAATAATTATTTATTTTGTTATTTATTTGCAAAAATTATTAGTTTGGCGATGACATATGACATCATCGGGTGGGAAAAACCGTGGTATAGAAAAAAACCCACGAAGCATTTTTTAATTAATATTTTTTTAAAAACCGTGGTATAGGCTATTCGCGAAGTTCAAACCCGCGAAAATCGAGGGAACACTGTATCTATTTTCCTAAGAGTTTCTTCATTTGATTTGGCCTCCAAACCCTTTATTATATTTGTTGGTCTTCCCTGCACTCTTGCTATGCTTTAGCATCTTATTTTTGTATCATGACTAGAACTGGATGCAGTATTCCAAATGTAGAATCAGAATTGCAGTACTGAGTGGTACTATCACTTCTCACGATTTTGATGCTATGCCTCTATTGATGCTTCGTAGAACTGCATTGGCTCTCCTGCTACAACACACTGCTGACTCATATTTAAGTAGTGATCCGCTAGGACAGTGATGGCAAACCTAGTGCTGCAAGGGTGTGGATGCCCGCGATAGCATGCATGTGGGTGCCCATACCCATAATGCAATGTTCTCACATACACACACATGAATGCATGCACAACTTCCCCTGCGCTCCCCCCCCCCACATGCACGCAGACCTCATTAAAGCCTCCAGAGCCAATGGATGGTGAAAAACAGGCCCAGTGGGCCTATTGGAAGTTCGTTTCTGAATTTTCAATAGGCCTCTTGTGCCATTTTTCACCTTCCGCAGGCTTCAGGAGGCTTTCCTGAAGCTTGGAGAAGGTAAAAAATGACCTCCTCTGCTCTCCAGAAGGCCAAAAATCAGCTGGGCAGCACAAACTTATGTGCTGGAGCTGACATAGGACAACACCTCGCGTGCTCTCAGATATGGCTCCACGTGCCAATTATGGTACCCATGCCATAGGTTTGCCATAATGGCCTTAGGATATTTAGACCACAGGGCACAACTGTTGAGCCAGATATTGCCCAGCCAGATATTGTCCACTACTTTTTTCACCACTGAAATGCATCTTGTTGGATAAGGCCTAATGTTCAAATCTGTCAAGATCCTTCTAAATCTTGAGTTTATTTTCCAATTTGTTAGCAATTACTCCCACCCCCAGTTTAATTAATAATAATTTAATAATAATTTATTAGATTTGCATGCCGCCCCTCTCTGAGGATTCAGGGCGACTCACAACAACAATAACAATACAGTACAAATCTAATGGTTAAAACTAAAATTAAAAACCCATAATCATTTAAAAAAATAGATGCTACACAATCATACCATACTCAAGTCTTACTAGTCAGAAGGGATCGCATTAATCCCCCCATGCCTGGCAATTTAAATGGATCTTCAGAGACTTGTGGAAGGTGAGGAGGGGCGGGCAGTTCAAATCTCTGGGGGAAGTTGATACCAGAGGGCTGGGGCCGCCACAGAAAAGATTCTTCCCCTAGGTCCCGCCAGATGACATTGTTTAGTCGACAGGACCCGAAGAAGGCCAACTCTGTGGGACCTAATCAGCCACTGGGATTTGTGCGGCAGAAGGTGGTCCCGTAAGTAATCTGGTCTCATGCCATATAGGGCTTTATAGGTTGTTACCAACACTTTGAATTGTGTCCAGAAACTAATCGGCAACCAGTGCAGGCTGCGGAGTGTTGACGAGACATGGGCATATCTGGGAAGGCCCATGACTGCTTGTGTGGCCGCATTCTGCACGATCTGAAATTTCCGAACACTCTTCAGGGGTAGCCCCATGTAGAGAACATTGTAGTAGTCAAACCTTGAGGTGATGAGGGCATGAATGACTGTGAGCAGAGAGTCCCTGTCCAAATAGGGCCGCAACTGGTACACCAGATGAACCTGGGCAAACGCCCTCCTCACCACAGCCGAAAGATGATGTTCTAATGTTAGCTGTAGATCGAGGAGGACGCCCAAGTTGCAGACCCTCTCCGAGGGCATCAATAGTTTCCCCACAAGTGTAATGGATGGACACATGGATTTCTCCTTGGGAGGCAAAACCCAGAGCCACTCCATCTTGTCAGGGTTGAGCCTGTTGACACCCATCCAGACCCTAACAGCCTCCAGGCACTGGCACATCACTTCCACTGCTTCGCCAACTAGACACAGTGTGGAGATGTACAACTGGGTGTCATCTGCATACAGATGACACCTCACCCCATGCCCTTGGATGATCTCACCCACAAATGTCATTCACAAATTTGATAAGTGCCCCTTCAAATTCTTTTATCTTGATAATTTATATGTACATTGCTATTGTTAAAAATTTACTAATAATGTAAATCCAGATCACATACATTTAAAACCAAGTCATGCAAGCAAGTAATAGCTAACTTCGGGGGGGGGGCACACACACATAAAATCAACTATGATAATCACTGCTATATACAAACCTCCTTATGAGAAACTGGGACAACGTTAACATACCGTCATCTTCTATCTTGGAACAGGGAATCCATTAACATAAATAATGCACTCATATGTTGCAATACTGCTAAATTGCCAGAGAACCTAAACCATACTTAAGTAAATTTCAGTGAAATTAAATGCATGAGCAAAAAAGGCTATTGGATTTCATTATAAACTGGAAGCTGGCTCTTTATCAATCATCATAAAATGTTTGCAGTATTGCAAAACCAGCATGCCCAAAGACCAATCCAGATGCCTTTGTAAACTGTAGTATACTTTCACATGGAAAGCAAAATCATAAACAGAATCTCCAAAATCTTCCAAATGCCAATTTTTGTGTTTCTTTTTTCTTTGCAGAGGATAATGCAAAGCTTGACAGATTTACGGTAGTTAGTTCCAGTGCAGGGGGACTGATTTCATAGGCAATGAATATATAGAGCTCAGGATAGCAATAAAGGCATAATTTAAAATGAGATACTTTAACCTTTTAGCTCTCAGGATTCTAAGTATGTCACATTTAGGTTTAGGAGACCCCGAAAGGAAATGTTATACAAAGATCATTAATTTAAAATAAATTTTATAGTAGTATCTGCTCTGAGGAACATCCTTACATCAGGATTCAGCAGCACCCTGTCCCAAAACCTTCACAGAAAACTGTTAAGAATATTTTTTTTTCAGTTAAGTATTTGTTACTAAATACTGGGATATTGTATGTTTGGAGCCTAGGATTGTATGGATTTATGGATTCAAGATGGTGGATAGGGCATTCAATTTGTTTGTTGTTGTTCTTCGGCGGGAGGTGGGGGAGTCGTTATGAACAGCTCAGAGTTTTATTTTCCCAGAGGCATATAAGTCAATTCGTTAGTTAATTAAGGACAAGCTAGAAGAAGTGGATCAAGAGCCATTTTTGAAAACAATACAAACTTATGATGGACTTTAAAAACCTTTAAAGTTAAACTATCAACCGCTTCCCCATTGATCTATTTGTACATTAATGTTTTTAATATTAATGTATGTGAGTTATGATAATATGAGAAACAAGCTTCCAGACTGAGAAATATTCTTTTCAGGGAGATTTGCCTGACCAATGCCTTGATATATTTTTGTGTCATATCTGAATTTATATTAAATCTTTCTATTAGGTAATTTTAATGGTGCTTCATGAGGATTGTACTTTATTTTAAAATATGTGCTGCTAATGGAGAAAATCTTTTTCAACAGTGAATAAAGGAATTAGGCCATAAAATTATTTGGACATAGAGAAGGTATATGGACTTTGCTTCATTCTAATACAGAATTCTTCCTATTGTTGCAGTATAATTGTAAATAGTGCCTACAAAGGCATATAATAATTGGAATGTCTAGTTTCATTTTTTAAAAACAATATATACTTCAATATTTAACCATAAATAGTACTGATGGTACCAATGGGAGATACAATTTATTACTGGGCAGAATTTGCTACAGACCTCCTCCAATTTCTTAATATTTTAAGTCATATTTCTCTAAAATGGTCCATGCTCTTTGAAAGGGCAACTATTACAAAAAGAGGTGGACTAAACATTATATTTTCCTTGTTTGTTTTCTGTCTTCCTATATGCCTACTATTAAGAAATGAATCCATTAAATTAGCACCCTACTGCATTAAAAGTGGCTGCAATACTTTATAGTAATGTCATATCATATCATAAACATGACAATAATATTATAGTATTAGATTCTTCCATAAAATTGTAAATAAATAAATCTATCTGCATTTATATTTTGATAGACTTTGATTATTACCTATATTCATTTTTAAAAAACCTAAGTCCTGACATAATAATACTTCATATATAAAAAATGTTCCTCAAATTCACCATCATTCACTATTTCTCCCTTGTTATGCTAATCTATGCCTTTGCTTCCAATGAACCGTAAAGGTCAAATCATTTCATCTCTCCAGGATATCTCTCCAAAACTACAGCTTAAGAGAGTTTGATCCAGGCTGAAAGACATATAATTTGTGTCATTACAAAAAAATGCTTATAAGATACTATACATATTCTAAGACTAGGCAAATTCTGGCTCTTCTATGCAACTAAAATCACCCCCCCCCCTCACAAAAAAATATGTTGCAATGAAACAGAATATATATTTCAATATTTCCAGATTTTATATTTTTATAAAAATTAAACTGAGATACAAAGCATTGTTTCTTATCCCAAATAAAATGTTCCATAGCAGTGCACTATTCCTTATGCCAGTCTTCTAAAAATACAGCAACATCTTACCAAAACAGTCAATATATCCAATTTGTTTTCTATGAATCAAGCCTATGCTCCCATCCCAAAATATTTTTTTAAAAAAATCTCTATTTTCTAAATGGGACAGATGCTCTTTCTAAAGCAAGCTACTGGTAAGTTATTCCTCTACGTTGTTATTCTGAAAATATGAAAATCAGAAGACAATACTCTAGAAACCTGACACAGGAGATGAGTGGCAAAAATTAATTGGATTGCTATATAACTCATATAAAAGTAAGATGCTTGCCAAAAGGACTTAAAAAATTCCCAATAGCATTGTGACATTTCATCACCTCAATGAGTCGGTCTCCAGCCTTTAATCTTCCATCTTGAATAGCTGCGCCTCTTGGAAGGATATTTTTCACATAAATTGGAGCTGAGCCACCAATAGGAACATCTCTTGAAGTGATGCTAAATCCTAGGCCTTCAGTACCTATAGAAATTATTTAAAATTATTGTCAGCTTATTCTGTGCCTCTGCATTATCAGAAAATTTGGATTTAAATAAAGCTACCTAAAAGTATCTATATTTTCTTTCTACAGCTCATCATCTTGAATAAATACAGTCTGATATGATATTTCTGCATCACAGAATGTGCATATAGCTCTGATAACCATATCAGACGGTTTCATCAACCCTGATATATTTTTGCTTTTTTCAATACTGCAAACAAATGAATAAGTATAATATTCCTCGTTCATTTAATTGGGTTCTCTCTTAATCTAGCCTTAGTACTAGAGTGAGGGAATAGATCACATCTCAGATCCTACCTATGAAGAAATATTTAAAACTCAAGAAGGTTCGCAAACTTCTAAGCACCACTATATGGAATCATTCTAGTAATATATCTTGGTCCAAAGGAACTTCAAAGACTGGGAAGAAATCCTGAAAAATCAGTACAGTAGCAATCTCTAAATAAAGATAATTAACCAGGATAATTCAATGTTTCAATGTTGTATCAAGATCTAAAACCAGATGGAAATTGGTTTAAATTATGAGCTTTGTATAATCACTAACCTCCTGAGAATAGTATTTTATACAGAATTTGATAATGCTTTGAACTAGACGTGGCATCATTATAAAGCAGATAATAGTGTAAAATCTTAAGGTAGCCATAAGTTTGTGTTTGACTAAGATTGTCCTGCTTTCATATTCCAGTTTGTTTAATCTAGTCAGCTTCCTCCAATATCCCAAAAGAAGGCCTACACAGAGCCACAAAGAGATAATGAGTTTCAATAGCTAAACTCATCTTCCATCTACCTGAAGGAGTGCAGGTTTGGCTAACTGCTAACTGTTCTTTTCTGGTCTGTGCAAAGTTGCAAGGAAGAGTGACTTCTGAAAGACATCGGTAAATTCTGCTTCCCAATTTTGCCTACATAAGCCTATTGAAAGTCTAGTTTTAGCCTGATTTAATTTTAAAAGCAAAATTTAAAATTTGCATTGAAGCCTGCTCAGAATCGCAAAAGAACAAACACATAGAGAGCATACAGAAGAAATCAGAAGTGTTTAATCAGAGCAAGCAAGGCTGTATTTTGAAATGTGGTGTGTGTAGAAAGGGTTGGATTAAAAACAAAAAACAGCAAAAAGACACATAGCAGCCGAAGAAAAGATTCTAGAAGAAAGGGTCCACCCAAGGGGAAAATTATGCAGAGAGGTCTCAGTCCAGTCCTAGTCGAAGAATATATCAAGAAAAGCATATAGTTAATCCTAGATTTATGATTGCAACTGGGTCCAGAATTTTGGCCGTAGGTTTTTGTCTTAAATCATTGCAGTTGTTAACTGAGAGGCCCACATGATCACTTCACTCAGTTACTGCTATCCTGGCTCTCTTAGTTGTGTTTGTTAAACAAACAAAGCCAAAGAGTTCCATACCAAAGGGACCATGGAAAGTAACTCCATGATTGGCTGGAGAAATGAAGTTTGGATTCTGAAAATCTGAGCTTCCTTTCTCTCGCCGATCCCAGCCTTCCCCGCCCATCTATGCATGGAAAAAAGTAACTCAATTTGCAGAATCTAAACTTCCTTTTCCTAGCTTTGCATGCTGGCTTTCTACATAGATAGTTAAGGAATACATGTCTCTGAAGAGTAGAAACATCAAGTTCATCAGGAAGGAGGATGGAGGAGTAACAGGAAGAAGAGCAAAATTTCCAAGGCCGCCGAAGCTTTGCACATCCTGGTGGGCCAGGCAGGACGGGAGTTTCATCCTGCCACCTATAGTTGGGCACATTATGTAGTTCCTGAATGTTGACTACAGGGCCATTGCAATGACTGTAACTTTGGGCAAGGGTCATAACTCCTTTCTTTCCACACTGTTCATAATTTGGAATAGCCCCTGAATGAATGGTCATAAACTGAGAATCATATGATCAATTCATCCAAGCAGTTGGCATTGTGCATAGGAATATCTGCAATTGAGTGGACTAAATCCTTTCAAGTCCAGGTGGCAGAAAGTAGTGGAGAAAAACAAGGGTAAGATCCTGTAGAAAAGAGATGGCAAACTTGCAATGTCACATTGTCGTCATGTGGGAACCCCCCCCCCCCTTTTAATAAATTGATCAGGGCATGACACATTCAGCCCATGGGCCATGAGTTTGATACTCCTGCTTTAAAACTTCCAGGTTCAGATAGATAAGCAAGTAGTGAGCAATTAACCAGGTCCTTTTTAGTAGACAAAAAGACAGTGATGGTGTACTGAGTGATAGGAACATCAGGGAAAAAAAACAGCATGAGAAAACTAGAGGAATACCAGGGCCTGAAGACCAAACTAGAGGATGAGTAAAGAGCAACGTGATCCCATTGGTGGCAGGACCATTCGTTGCTGTCATTACTAAGCTGGGAGAGTGGTTCCAACAGATCCCAAGAAGATCACAAGAGTTATCTGTCCAGAAGAGGGGAGTGTTAGGAATAATAAAAATATTGCATAGAACTTTCAAACTCCTCAAAAGATCTCTGGTACAGGACCCAAGATGAAAAAAGAAGCATAACACCCATAGGATGAGAAGGGATATATATGTACATACAGACATGCATGGCTAGTTTTTAACTGCTGTTGCTGTCCACATGCCCAGCAAACATTTTCAAAAATAGATTGTTCATTTAAAAAGTTCCCTTAGGTTTCTCTTTTCACTTGGGTTTAAGCCAAAGTAACCTTGTACAGCATTCAGTCATTAACAGACTATTATCTCCTTTAATCTCACATGTAAAACCAGCTGAGGTCCTTCCCAAATTTTCATCTTTTGACTTAAGTGCTTTTGAACAATAAAAAGCGACATTTTTCTGCAATGAATGTTCTTTGCAGCTTTTGGGTTTAATTAATTTTATTCTTACTTTGTGTGCTGAGACCTCCCAGAGGTTTCACCTGAATCATGAATTGATTGCTTAATATCTTCCATTTCTCGCATTTTTTCCCCTTAGTATATAAATCAAACATTATGTTTTGCTATGGACAGAATTAATTTTGGATCGAAGTAATGGAATTATAATTAGGATCCCTACTATAAAGATTTCATTAATAAACATACAGATATTGAGGCATTCCCAGAATGTCAAAATATGTATATTTATTAACTATTTAAAAAAAGATGTGTTCAGAATTGAAAGAATTTAAAATCAAACTGAACATTCCAGAGTTTAAACCATTTGTACTTTGGCAATGAGTAATTCTCAGGGAAAATATCTGCCTTTGGACAGAGAGAATTACAAGTGATTATTTTGTTTAATTCTAATTCTATTTATTTATAATATTTATTTGCTTGTTTAGAGTATTTTTAAATTAACTTATATGCAAAAGCTTACTCACATTAGATGACAATAATAATAATGCATTATAAAAGTTATTGTTGGAATAAGACAAGATATGGACGAATACACAGAGGACAACTCTAAAACTATCCTTGTTTAATATTAATGAATAATGTTCATATTTGAGCAAAAGTAATATGTATGAACATAGTCAGTGCATCCTACAATAATCTATTTATTTGCAAAATTGACTAATGAAAAAAGTTATCCCAAAATGAGTAGCAGAACATTCCATTACGAGCAGTACTATTGTATCAAAGATGAACACAGAAGATTTTGCAGAAATTCTTAGTTTTTTTAAAAAAGATACACATGGGGATTAAAAGACGAAGAAAATAAAGTGGAAATACAAATGAAAAACCAAAAGACCAATCTCCAAAGGAACTTTTTACTGAACTTACAAAATAAGTTGGTTAAAGACTTGAAGAAGTTTTCCTTATGGGAAAAAGAAAAATTGAAGATCAAATCCTAGTAGCTAAATGAATTGAAGATTAAAATTGTTAGAAACAAAATAACAATAGCACTTAGACTTATACATCACTTACCAGTGCTTTACTTAAGCAGTTTACAGAGTCAGCCTTTTACCCCCAATAATCCGGATCCTCATTTTACCAATCTCTGAAGGATGAAACCAGGGCGGCACAGCAGGTAGAGTGCTGTTCTGCAGGCCATTGAGGCTGACTGGTAGATCTGTAGGTCAGCGGTTCAAATCTCATCACCAGCTCAAGGTTGACTCAGCCTTCCATCCTTCCGAGGTGGGTAAAACGAGTACCCGGATTGTGGGGGAAATATGTTGGCTCTGTTTTAAAAAGTGCTATTGCTAACATGTTGTAAGCCGCCCTGAGTCTAAGGAGAAGGGCGGCATAAAAATTGAATGAATGAATGAATGAATGAATGAATGAATGAATGAATGAATGAATGAATGGAAGGCTGAGTCCACCTTGAGCTGGTAAGAAATGAACTGCTGAATTGCTGGCAGAGGGCATTCAGTAGTGCATTTTAAGCACTGCACTATCATGGCCCAATACGAAAAAATGAAGGAGTACAAAGTTGATTTATTTCATTAAAATTAACATGGAAACTATTTGTATAAATTTGGAGTCCCTTTATGGACTATTTCCCAATCCTAAGAGTAAAATGTTAAACGAATAATGTGTATGGATAAGGGATGGGTTATGAAAAAAGAAGATAATTGCATGTAACGTTATAGGAGGTGATGAATCGGGATTTTTGATACTTTTGAAGAAGATTGGAAGTCACTACTTTAAATATTTATTTTTTCTTACTCTGTTACTTTTCTTTTTTTCTGTACACCTTTTATTCTTTTTTTTAACTTTTCTCTGAGTATCTTCTTTTATTATTGTTATAAAAAGTATAAAATTGTGGGGGGGGGTTGTTAAAAAAAGCAATACTTGATTTTGAAATGACAATATAATTGGTATTAGGATCAGTTTTTATAATGACTACCTCTTTCACAATAAAGTTTGCTTTAAAATAATAATAATAATACGGTTAACCCTTATTTAGTGACTCCCTTGTTTAGTGACCTTTTGCAATTATGATGGTTTGAAAATAGCTTGAAAAATGGCCAAACCATTATAATACTCTAAATTGTTAAAGTTTAAAGGAAAATTACCTGTGACAAAATGTAATGTATAAAGAAGAGTAAGATATCTATATTAATTAAGATTATTACCGTATTTTCCGGCGTATAAGACGACTGGGTGTATAAGATGACCCCCTAACTTTTCCAGTTAAAATATAGAATTTGAGATATACTCGCCGTATAAGACTACCCCCGGCGGGGAGAGCAAAGGTGGCAGCGGGAGTAGCGGAGGCGAGGCGGAGAAGAAAGAAGCGGCGGAAAAGTATAGTGTCTGAGCGGCAGTCCCCTTGGGACTGGGCAGCATAGAAGTATAAATAAATAAATAAATAAATAAATAAATAAATAAATAAATAAATAAATAAATAAAATCTCTACTTTTTTATTAAAATAAATTAATAATAAAACCAAACCAAACTCTATTACTATTAAAACTAAAACAACCAGCAAATCCAAAAACATAACTATTAATAAAAACAGGTGAGGGCTGGGGGTTTTTTTCTCTGTTATTATTTAAGTGCTTTTACCATATGCTTTAAATCAAGAGTCACTTCTCTCTCTATTTCTCTCTCTTTCCTGTCATTCTCTGCCTCAATCATTTTCTCATTTCTCTTCCCCCCTTTTTTCTATCATTTCTCTCTCCCTCTCTCTTCCTTCCACTCCTTTCTCTCTCTTGCTTTCTTCCTCTCACTCTCTCTCTCTCTTCCTTCCTCTCTCCTCTCTCACTCTTTCTTTCTTTCCCTCTCTCACTCTCTCTTCCTTCCTGTCTTCTCTCTTTCTCTCTCCCTTTCTTTCCTTCTCTCTTCCTTCCACTTTTTTCTCTTTTTCTTTTCCTTCCTTCCCCTCCCTCTCTCCCTTTATATTTATCTCTTCATTCCTTCCTCTCTTCCTCCCTTTCTCTCTCCCTCTCGTTCATTTTTCTCTCCCTTCCCTCCCTCCCTCCCTCCTTCTTTCCTCTCCTCTATCCCTCCCTCTCTTTCCTTTCTCTCCACATCTCCGGCTTTGCTGACATGCACAAGGCTCAAGCCAGCTGCCCGGAAAAGCCATGAAAGTCCTCCTGCCCCCCACCCCCAGCAGAAAACACAATGGAGGTCTTCCGGTACCAGCTTGAGCCTCGCATTGCTCCACCCCGCTTCGCCTGTCATCCTGGACCTCCGTTGTGTTTTCGGGGGGAAGTGGTGGGAAAGCCCTGTGCTGGCCAGGAAAGCCGGGTTTGCTTTCCGTGAAAGCAGCGCGCCTTTTAAACACGCTGCTTTCTTGCAACATTTTCCTGGGTGGGTGGGGGAGGAGGCCACTCTCCTCCCCCCCAGGAAAGAGGTCCAGGAAACAGCGTGTTTAAAAGGCACGCTGCTATCACGGAAAGCAAACCCGGCTTTCCTGGCCAGCACAGGGCTTTCCCACCGCTTCCCCCCGAAAACACAACGGAGGTCCAGGATGACAGGCGAAGCAACGCGAGGCTCAGGCTGGTACCGGAAGACCTCCGTTGTGTTTTCAGGGGGAAGCGGTGGGAAAGCCCTGTGCTGGCCAGGAAAGCCGGGTTTGCTTTCCGTGAAAGCAGCGTGCCTTTTAAACACGCTGCTTTCTTGCAACATTTTCCTGGGTGGGTGGGAGAGGAGGCCACTCCCCCCCCCCAGGAAAGAGGTCCAGGAAACAGCGTGTTTAAAAGGCACGCTGCTATCACGGAAAGCAAACCCGGCTTTCCTGGCCAGCACAGGATTTTCCCGCCGCTCCCCCCCCCCCGAAAACACAACGGAGGATTACAGGCAGGACGAAGCAGGGTGGAGCAATGCGAGGCTTGGCGCGTTTCTTTCGGCGGAAGAGGAGGCGAGGGAGCGGATCGGGCGGGGGCAGCACCTTCTACTGTCAGCGCCTACCCGCCCCGACCCCCATGGGCTGGCAGGGGGATGGAGACTGCGCGCCCATGGAAAAGGGCGCGTGGGACGGTATTTTGGTCTGCGCGGGCGCAGCCTACGGGGAACGGTGCTATGGAATCAGTATCCGGCGTACAAGACGACCCCCCACTTTGGGAAAGATTTTCAGGGGTCAAAATGTCGTCTTATACGCCGGAAAATACGGTACTTCTTTTTTCTTTTTCTTTTTTGTTAATTTGTAATTATTAATTGCTAATTAAGATAGGAAATAGAGAATGTACATAATTAACATCGCTGTACAGACTTGTCATGCGCTCACCCGTTGTTTATTGTGAGTTTTAATTGTGTATGTATGTTTGTACTGTTTATATATGTAAATAAAATATATAATTTTTTTTAAAAAAGAAAATGTAACTTTGCAACCAGTCCCATAATTACTACTTTGCACATGTGTAAAGTGAAGGAAAGCTGAAAGATCATAAGCATAGTTGCAGTTTCAATAAGTATACCAAACAAGCACTACCTATCATCTCTACTATAATAATAATGTAACTTACTCAGTGTAACACAGTAATTGAGAACATTATCTTCTATTTTTTTTCCTTGAAGAAAATAGTATTTTAACACTAAATTCTGTAATACTCAAAGGGGTTCCTCTCAGTTTGAACTGGTTCTATAGAACCGGTAATAAATTGACAGCCTGGGTTGCTGGAACTGGCAATGACCCAGGCTTGCCATGTCCCCGAACTGGTTCTTTCAGTGGTGCCATCATGGGAGCCATCATATTTTTTTTAGTGCGTGAACAGAAGCTCTTTTTTAAAAGCACTGTGCATGCATGCACCACCCCGAAACATGCCACTGAGTGAACCATCAACGAGAAAATCCAGAACACACCCTTGTAGTACTGCTTAAGCAAAATTACAAGTATATTAGAAACAACGTAATATTTAATGGGGGCCATAGGCAGCACAAATAAATTGGGGATTGTGTATAAGGGAAGATGAGCCACTAAGACACAAATTTCTGTTAGTTTACAGTGTTTTAATATACAGTGTTGTGTAACAAAAATGGTGTAAGGTTTGAGGGACAAAACATCAGGAAAGACTGGAGTATGTGTAGCTTGGAGGGCAGAAAGGAAAGGGGTCAAATCAAACCTTTAAATATATTCATGATGTGAATAAGGTTCTAGAAGACAATATTTTCAACGCTAAGCAAAAATCAAGAACCCAGGGGCATTCCTCAAACTGACAGACAGGAAGCTCAAAAGTAATGTTAGAAACTATTACTTAACAGAAAGAGCAGTACAAGCTTGGAATCAATTACTCAATCATCAGTAACTAAGTTTAAAGAAGTTTGGAATAAATATATATTATCTGATAATTTTTTCACATAAAATAAAATAATTAAAAATGATAACTAAATTAGAAACAAAACTTAAACAATCAAACATGGATAGACTCAACAGACCACTGGATCCTTTTCTGTCATCTGTTTTTTGTGTTGATGTGTTGCTTATCTAGATGCTTGTTTAAAAACTGTGGTCGCCTCTGAATGACAATCTCAAGACTGCTTTCCACAAAGAAGTGGATTGAATCGGGATATTAAAACAATTTCATTTTATTGACTTAGCATAGAAATTAAATCTATAAATGCATTTCAATCATGTATTTATATTTTCCCCTTTCTGAACTTTTTAAAATTATGATTTGCAACAACTTTTGAGATCTCTGCTGTCTGTATTTAAAGTTTTGATCATTCAAATCATGTTTTTTTGTTACAATACTAATTTTTCTGTTATCATACACAAGTTTCCAGTTTTTCAACTGTGAAATAAATGCCCCAGGAAGCAAAAAGAAAAGTATAGGAATGTCACACAGAAATAGAGCAATTATGGCAAGCTGATTACAGGCCTACTTGTTCCTTGCTGTTTTTCCCAATAAGGTGCAATCCCACTCTGATTTTAGTGAATTGTTCATCACACACAAATGACATTGTTTACTATGTTTCATTAGAAGTCCATTATATGCAAACCATTATTCAGGGAAGTTTTGCAATATCACATGGATCAAGGTAGGTAAATGTTTTGTTTAATTAAACTCTTTGCAAAACTACTAAGATGCTGTGCTTTTCAAATCCTTTTATGCTGCTGATCCACATTTTGGAATTGCATGTAGGCAATCACAATAATTGTGTCTGAAAATGACCAGTTAGAAACTTGAACTGGTCATCTGAAAATGAAAGTTCTTCAGTTGCAGTGCAATCAAAATAATTGCACAAGTATTTGCTGGAATTGTTGAGCCATTCTGTACAATATCTATCAAAGGTCTCTTGAAATGCAATCAGAAATGGTCCTTTAACTGGAAATATGGACTATTTGGACACTGTTAAATACTACAGCATTATAACTACAGTGATACCTCACCTTACAAACGCCTCGTCATACAAACTTTTTGAGATACAAACCCGGGATTTAAGATTTTTTTGCCTCTTCTTACAAACTATTTTCACCTTACAAACCCACCACCGCCACTGGGATGCCCCACCTCCGGACTTCTGTTGCCAGCGAAGCACCTGTTTTTGTGCTGCTGGGATTCCCCTGAGGCTCCCTTCCATGGGAAACACCAGCTCTGGATGGAAGTCTGGAGGTGGGGTTTCCCAGCGAGGGGAGCCTCAGTGAAATTGCAGCATCGCAAAAACACAGAGGTCTGGAGGTGGGGTTTCGAGGACTTCAGTGTTTTTGTGGTGCTGCGATTTCACTGATGCTCCCTTCGCTGGGAAACCTCACTTCCGGACTTCCGTTGCCAGCGAAGCGCTTGTTTTTGTGATGCTGGGATTCCCCTGCTGGGATTCCCCTGCAGCATCACAAAAACACAGAAGTCCGGAGCTGGGGTTTCCTATGGAGGGGAACCTCAGGGGAATCCCAGCAGCGCAAAAACGGGCGCTTCGGCTTGCAAAAGGGGTGAGTTTGGGGTTTGCATGCATTAATCGTTTTTCCATTGATTCCTATGGGAAACATTGTTTCGTCTTACAAACTTTTCACCTTAAGAACCTCGTCCCAGAACCAATTAAGTTTGTAAGACAAGGTATCACTGTACTTATTTTTACCAATGCAGTTTTAAAAAATGCCATGTGCTTGATAGGAAAGAGGACAAAGAGGACAAAGAGGAGTTTTCTCAAAAGACACCTTACAAAATAATACTATAGAGGGATATAGCATTGCTTCCAGCTGTACGGATTCAGCTCCAGTGATCTTAGAAGCCGATGTCTTAGAAGAACTTGAACGATTAAAGATAAATAAGGCAATGGGTCCAGATGGCATCCACCCCAGAGTTCTTAAAGAACTCAGATCTGTCATTGCTACCCCCTGACTGATTTGTTTAACCAATCCTTGTTAACAGGAGAAGTTCCTGAGGATTGGAGAATGGCCAGTGTTGTGCCTATTCACAAGAAGGGCAGTAGAGAAGAAGCTGGTAACTACAGGCCAGTTAGCTTGACATCAGTTGTAGTTAAAATGATGGAGACTCTACTCAAAAAGAGGATAAATCAGCACCTAAAAAACAATAACTTATTAGACCCAAATCAGCATGGCTTTACTGAAGGCAAATCATGTCAGACTAATCTCATTGATTTCTTTGACTATGTCACAAAGGTGTTGGATGAAGGTGGTGCCGTGGATATTGCCTACCTGGACTTCAGCAAAGCCTTTGATACGGTTCCACATAAAGAGCTGATAGATAAATTAGTGAAGATTGGACTTAATCCCTGGATAGTTCAATGGATTTGCAGCTGGCTGAAGCGTAGACATCAGAGAGTTATTGTTAATGGCGAGTATTCTGAGCAGAGTCAGGTTACAAGCGGTGTGCCACAAGGATCTGTTCTGGGTCCTATTCTTTTTAATATATTTGTGAGTGACATAGGGGAAGGTTTGGTAGGGAAGGTTTGCCTATTTGCCGATGACTCTAAAGTGTGCAATAGGGTTGATATTCCTGGAGGCGTCTGTAATATGGTAAATGATTTAGCTTTACTAGATAAATGGTCTAAGCAATGGAAACTGCAGTTTAATGTTTCCAAATGTAAAATAATGCACTTGGGGAAAAGGAATCCTCAATCTGAGTATTGTATTGGCAGTTCACTGTTGGCAAATACTTCAAAAGAAAAGGATTTAGGGGTAGTGATTTCTGACAGTCTCAAAATGGGTGAACAGTGCAGTCAGGCGGTAGGGAAAGCAAGTAGGATGCTTGGCTGCATAGCTAGAGGTATAACAAGCAGGAAGAGGGAGATTATGATCCCACTATATAGAATGCTGGTGAGACCACATTTGGAATACTGTGTTCAGTTCTGGAGACCTCACCTACAAAAAGATATTGACAAAATTGAACGGGTCCAAAGACGGGCTACAAGAATGGTGGAAGGTCTTAAGCATAAAACGTATCAGGAAAGACTTAATGAACTCAATCTGTATAGTCTGGAGGACAGAAGGAAAAGGGGGGACATGATCGAAACATTTAAATATATTAAAGGGTTAAATAAGGTCCAGGAGGGAAGTGTTTTTAATAGGAAAGTGAACACAAGAACAATGGGACACAATCTGAAGTTAGTTGGGGGAAAGATCAAAAGCAACATGAGAAAATATTATTTTACTGAAAGAGTAGTAGATCCTTGGAACAAACTTCCAGCAGATGTGGTAGATAAATCCACAGTAACTGAATTTAAACATGCCTGGGATAAACATATATCCATCCTAAGATAAAATACAGAAAATAGTATAAGGGCAGACTAGATGGACCATGAGGTCTTTTTCTGCCGTCAGACTTCTATGTTTCTATGAAACTAATTCTAAAAAGTTATCTGGTACAGTATATGAAATTTTAACTATGCAAACATCAGAGATATAATTATGTCTACTTGTTCACTAACAAATAATGAATCTGCTGGAGTGGGTGGTTGTAATAAATGTAGAGAATGAAATAAATAATATATCAATACATTTCCAAAAACTCTTGCAATTTTGAAGAACCAAATGTAGCTGAAAGTACACTTTTTGCTTCTATTGCATTGTCCACCATGTTTCTCCATCCCTCACATCTATTTCTTTTTCATACTGTGTTTTATGTTATGTCAGTGTTCACAATGCCATTCAAAATGATTGACACGGACCCATTTTAACATCAGTCTCAATCCACTTCATGTGTGATGTTTTAAGATGTATGGGTTCAACACTGTACTATATAAGGAAAGCATTGAACTCGTGGAAGTGTCTTTAAGAATTGACCTTAGATTATATGAGCTACAAAGATTGGCAGAACTGCAAAATCCCAGTCATATTAGAACATCACCAATAATTGCTAAATCTGTATTCTAGACGTTCAAGCCCCGACCTTTAACAAAAGATAAATAGATATCAATTTTCATTTAGAAAAAGCCAACAAACATTCTCCATTGACAGAAGCATATTACTGACCTTCTCTTCTAACTTTATTAAATAACTAATTCCTATGAAAGATCAGGTTATTTGAAAATGCCAAAATGGCAATAAATATTAAGAAATTATAATGGAAGTAAGCACAATTACTGCAAGAGTATCCCATTTTGCCATTTTAGGCAGTACAGCTTCTACAGCTTGCAGAAACAGAGATTTTAACAAGAACTCTTGTACAGTATACTAAGAATACAGTGATACCTGGTCTTACAAACGCCTCGTCATACAAACTTTTCGAGATACAAACCCGGGGTTTAAGATTTTTTTGCCTCTTCTTACAAACTATTTTCACCTTACAAACCCACCGCCGCCACTGGGATGCCCTGCCTCCGGACTTCTGTTGCCAGCGAAGCACCCATTTTTGCACTGCTGGGATTCCCCTGAGGCTCCCCTCCATGGGAAACCCCACTTCCAGACTTCCATGTTTTTGTGATGCTGCAGGAGAATCCCAGCAGGGGAATCCAACAGCGCAAAAATGGGCACTTTGCTGGCAACGGAAGTCCGGAGGTGGGGTTTCCCAGTGAGGGGAGCCTCAGTGAAATCGCAGCATCGCAAAAACACAGAGGTCCAGAGGTGGGGATTCGAGGACTTCGGTGTTTTTGCAATGCTGCGATTTCACTGATGCTCCCTTTGCTGGGAAACCCCACCTACAGACTTCCGTTGCCAGAAAAGCGCTCATTATTGCGATGCAGGGATTCCACTGCTGGGATTCCCCTGCAGCATCACAAAAACACAGAAGTCCAGAGGTGGGGTTTCCCATGGAGGGGAGCCTCAGGGGAATCCCAGCAGTGCAAAAACGGGTGCCTCAGCTGGCAAAAGGGGTGAATTTTGGGCTTGCACGCATTAATCACTTTTCCATTAATTCCTATGGGAAACATTGTTTCGCCTTACAAACTTTTCACCTTAAGAACCTCATCCCGGAACCAATTAAGTTTGTAAGACAAGATATCACTGTATTTTGCTTCTCCATTTTTATCACAATTCAAAATTGAATGATTAAATATGACAAGAATTTCAAGATGACAACTCTCTCTCTCTCTCCCCTCCCTTCCTCCCTCCTCCACATAAAAATACATACATACAAAAACAAGGAAATTTCTACCAAGAATAAAGTTTAGCTCTGTTGAAGGGGGCCAGCTGTTATAAAAGTGAAAGTATTTATTTGCAATCCACATTCTGATTGCTATGTTGTATAATATACAACTCTGCAGTTATGTTCTAAATCAGGCCTGCACAACATATAGGAGAGAAATGGCCTGATCAATGAAAAATCCCTCCCAGCCACAAAGAAATATCTGGGATACCAATCAACTGTTTAATGGCTACAAAAGCAGCAACAGTTGGAGGCATTGGAGACAATCAGCAAGACAGATTTCAGGGCAATGTTGGTGAATATATTGACTTTTTTAAAAAGGAAAAACCAGTGGGCCACACAGAGCTGCTTGGTAGGGTTGCAAGCAGCCCACGGTCCATATGTACTATGGATTTTGTTTAAAATAGTTGCAACTGAATGCACAGAAGCATGCAGAATTGCTCAATATTAAGGGTGCTCAAAAGTTGTGACATTCCTTGGGGATGGTAAATATAATTTTGTTACTTTAATATAATTTAGAAGTGCTTGGTAAGTAACTACATAAATATCACAACTTCTTAACATTTTATTTGTTTCAATTGAATGAAAGAATGAATGAACTGATGAATGAGTGGTTCTTTCAATTGCAACACCAGGTACAATATTTGAACAGACTTGCATTAGGGGACTCTTCAACAGAGCTAAAAGGAATATATAAATTGGCATTACAGCTCTTTAATTTAAAGGTTACATACAACTGATTCTGTACAAATTGTGTGAATTAAAGTTTAGTAAAATTAAATTGACTGGAAACAGAATTGAGCATGAATTTTCAGGCTCTTATAACAAAACCTTGGGGCAATTCAGTAAAGAAACAATGTAACGAACGGATATAAAAGTTACAAAGGTAAGTACTGTGTATATCTGGAGATGACATTTAGTTTGCAAACACTTTGCCATGGTTCCACCCATCTAATTCAGAAAACAAGCACCAGAAAAAAGGTCTTTGTTGGTATCATAATATATGGTAGATATAAGCATTGATATATATTAAATCATATATATCACAAAAGATTATGAGATACATCAATCAGCTATTAGAACAATATCCATAATTGATAATCAGCACTGTGGTTTCTTCAAATATGGCATGTTTTTATTAAGACTGGCCCTAGTTAGTTTAGTAACTAGGTCTAAATTGACTATTGCCGTCTTCAAAGACTGGCCTCATTTAATGTAATACAATAATGAAGTCTCACACTGTTCCACATCTATTTGTACTACAGGCATGTATTCTCAAGAGATGTAAATTGTGTTTAGTCCATTACTAAGTTTAAATTTCTGTAGTAATTATATAAATTACAAGATTGGGATTTCAATTATTGAAAATCAGAAGCCTGCACAATGTCCCTGCAGTGTTTAAATTGATTTTCTCTTTATCTCCATAGTAACTAAATTTATAATTGTAACCACAGGATTATTCATTCAGTTAGGAATAATGCTTCTCCAACCACAAGGATATCATCTTAAACTGGTGACCGTAAGTAATTTTGCACCCAATCAATAGCAATATATACTTACGTATGTATATAAATATGTATGTATGTACAGTGGTACCTCAAGATACGAACCCCTCGTCTTACGAACAACTCGAGATACGAACCCGGGGTTCAGAAAAAATTTGCCTCTTCTTACGAACTTTTTTCGTGTTACGAACACCAAACCCGAACTTCCGGGTTCAGCGTTCGGGAGGCTGCTGGGAAGCCCTCTGGCTGTTTTAAAAGGTGACAGCCGGGTGGCGGGGCTTCCCAGCAGCCTCTGAATGCCGAACCCGGAAGTTCAGGTTTGGCGTTCGGCTTCGGGAGGCTGCTGGGAAGCCGCCCGGCTGTTTTCAAAGGTGACAGTCAGGCTGGGGGGCTTCCCAGCAGCCTCCCGAACCCCAAACTTTTGCCGAACTTCTGTGTTCGGGGTTCGGGAGGCTGTTGGGAAGCCCCCCCAGCCCAGCTGTCACCTTTTAAAACAGCCGGGGGGCTTCCCAGCAGCCTCCGAACGCCGAACGCGGAAGTTTGGTTTTGACGTTCAGCTTTGGGAGGCTGCTGGGAAGTCGCCCGGCTGTTTTAAAAGGTGACAGCCGGGCTGGGGGGCTTCCCAGCAGCCTCCCGAACCCCAAACTTTTGCCAAACTTCCGGGTTCGGGGTTCGGGAGGCTGCTGGGAAGTGCCCCAGCCCAGCTGTAACCTTTTAAAACAGCCGGGGAGCTTCCCAGCAGCCTCCTGAAGCCGAACGCCAAACCCGAACTTCCGAGGTATGACTGTACATGTATGAACATACACATGCAAATACACATATACAATTCAATTTTGTATCAGTTAAGTTTGTTGAGTTTAATATTCAGAAACTAGAAAAAAGCAACCTCGTTGCTCCCAAGAAAAAAGAATAGTTTGGAGAAAAAGAATACTATGATCTTTAGATCACAATTAAAGCATAATAAAAGCCACTGGTGACAGCTATGCAAAAAAGCCTTTTTACTGCATGAAATGGCACTTGAACATGGTTGAAATGTTCCAGTCAACCAACACAGTTCAGCTGGTAAGTAATCTATTAATATTGCCAAAGTAGAAACTACTAAATAGCTAATTACGGCTGACCAGCGGAAGTTGCAATCTCTTCTTACATCCTCTTAATTCACTATTTATTTTGCCCTTCCTAGGTTGATAGGAAATCTTCCTTTCATATCTTGTTTAGGGCAGTTAGAAAATTGACCATTTTCAACTTTCCTCTATTGGGAAATTCTGGATCCTAAGTTTATCATCCCATAAATGTAAGTACAGAAACAGTAAACTTACCTTTCCTTAACTGTATTTTAAGACGCTTCCCTATCCTTTTGGTATTATAGCCAGAGTTCAAAGCTGTATGAATTTTCTGTGACGTTGATGACAGACCCAAAGGTGGTTTTCCTGAATTCACATTATGAGGTAGTTGCGAGTAAGAGTCCAATGCATCACCTTGATTGGTCATTTGGGGTATTTTTTGTAACGTATGAAGTCCAGAGTGGTCGATACCCTTACTGTCTTGATACTGGGAATCAGGACTAAAACGGCTGGGATGGAAAGCATTCTTTTCGTTTTGAGACAGCTTTATATATTGTTGTTTTCTTGCAGCGGGAACCACATGGAACCAAATGATGGGTGTACGCATGGCTTGACGGAACATATGCTGTGCTCTAGGTTTTAAAATGAATGGAAAATTAACAAATTAAGACTGGCAGACTAGTAGATATTACAAGCATAATTACTGATGTTAATTAGCCATTATGAAATGACAGACATATTGTTCTAACTGAACTGTAAACTCAAGAAGATATTTCTTGGAATGATATGTTGACAAATGCCTTTTGTTTCTCAACTATGTTTTTCTTAGGTCTATTTTTTTAAAGTTTTCCTGTTCCTATTACTGTATTTTTGGAGTATAAGATGCACCTTTTTCCTCCTTAAAGGAGGCTGAAAATTTAGGTGTGTCTTATACTTTGAATGCAGCTTTTTTTCAAAGCCTTTTTCCCCAGCCCTAACTAGGTGCTAATGATCTTCCCAGCTCTTATCTGGCAGATTATTTCATTGTTACTGTCTATGAAAAATGTTTTCCAAGCTCTAAGTCTTTGCAGAGTTTTTTTCATTACTCTAACTTGCTCCAAGTAAGTTTCTTTCCAGCCTTAACCAGGTGCTAACAATGTTCCCAGTTCTTACAGGCTTGCAAGATCTTTCATATGAGAGCACTAAGACAAATTCCTTGTGTGTCTAATCACACTTGGCTAATAAAGAATTCTACTCTATTGCTACTCTTTGCTAAGAATATTTTCCAACCCTAAGCCTTTGCAGTTTTTTTTTTCATTGCTCTAACTTGCTCCAAATGTTTATTTCCAGCCCTAACCAGGTGCTAACCACGTTCCCAGCTCTTACAACTGATTCAGAATACAAGGTCTTGCAAGGTCTTTCATTGTTACTCACTCCAAATAAGGTTTTAAAGCCCTAACCAGGGGATAAAATAATGTGTTGAAACTGATCAGACTAAGGATGTTAGCCAGATGACTATCTGGTAAGCAGATTTTTTGCCTATTTTCCTCCCCAAAAATTAAGGTGTGTCTTATACTCCCAAAAATATGGTAGTTAAAATAACTGTGTTATAGTTTTTGAGATTCTGGTTGTAATGTTAAAAAAAAAAAACATAAGACTGCAATTTTGACAATTTTTCTCACCAAGATATTTAATACAAAAAACTGTTTTGTAATACAAAATCAACAAACATATGGAGTTACTCTGCATGATGTCCATCTAGTATATTTCAAAATAACATATTAAACTGTAAAGCTCCTATTTTCAGTTTACTCAGAATCACAAGCCATATAAGATGGTTTTTCTATTATTTCAATGATTCTGAATCAGTTGTATTTAGTGACATAATTCTGGATGCAATGGTGATTAGAATGTAATATTAAATAATCCTCTACATCTAATTCACTTTTTTCTTCCAGAAGATTGTGGATCTCATCTAATTGAAAAATAGTATGTGGAGCAGAGATCAACAGATCAACTCAAGATTTTAGCATAGGCCAGAACAGTAAACACACTCTCTCTCTGTCCTTCTCTGTTCCATCTATCTGTCTGCCTGCCTGTCTACATACATACATACATACATACTAGCATTATTGCACAATAAATGTGCAAAAATAACCACTAATTTGCACAACAATTCAGAATACTGTACTCATGAAATATTTTTGAATTCAAACTAGACTTCTCTGTTTTATAATACATATGTTCTATATTTGAAAAAATTCTAGAACACAAAAAAAGCTGTTGGAGTGAGGGCAGCTTCTATATCTATCCTTATAAGAAAGGTTATTGTTTAGTTTGCTTTGCAACATAATCTTATCACACAAAAACAATTCTAGTATTGTTTCTTCTTTTAAAAGTGTGCATTAAATAATAAATGCTCAGATGATAAAAGCTATGCATCTTCCCTTTACATTTATTTTCATTAAAATATCCATGCCAACTATAACATTTTACCAGGGTTGGGGGCAAATGTTGGTTCCTGTGAATTAGCAATGCTCTTCTGAACTCGCATCCTATTCTATAGTTTTACTGACTATGGCATTTACTAGATATGCATCAGTATATTTTGAATACAAAATTGCATATTTTCTTTAACAAGTAGAGATAATGATTAACCAACACAATGCTTTCCTTTTCCTATTTACAGGTTGATTCACTGGAGATAACAACCATGCCAGTGAAAACAAAGCCTTATAGAAAATTGTTTTGCCTTTATAAATTGCTTCTAGCTTGGAGTTCGAGGTCAAGAAAAACACAAACATGACACACGGATAAATATTATGCACTTACTGCTCAAATCTTCTATTTCGAAGGTCCCCATCGTTAATTTTGACAATACAGTCATTTTCATGAAAGAGATTTTCCTGTTCTGCTTTACCTCCTTTCTCCAGTCTCTTCACCAATAGACCTAAAGTTCTGGAACAAAACATAATCTATTATTAGACAGACAATTGCTTTTAAGGTACACTACAGATTTTGCAAAAAAAAAAAAAAAGACTATACAGTGCTTCATCCTAATGTTAAAATGTTGCCTTTGAAATCCTTTAAACTATCCTTTAAAATCAGCAGTCTCAGATCATAGTTCAAAGCGATTACCATAAATTAACAGTACAGTAGATATTTTACATGATGAGTGCAAAAGGTCTATCAGCAGAAAACCAGTGAAATGATTTGTAGCATGTATAAAAAATGCATAGGTGCTATCAGTAATCATTTCTATGGCTTCTGTGCATTAAATTACGGGTTACATAAATGAAAAAAAGTATTCTTAATTTCATTTCCCTTCTTCCTAGTCATATCAGAAGAGATGCCTAAATTATTGAGAACTCCTGAAGAGTAGAAGATGTATCAGGTACATTATTTTCAACCAGGAGAAAACAACCAAGGTAATCGACTACAATACAAGGAAGGATAACAGAATGGATCATTAATCAATCAATCTGTAAACATTTTGAGAACTTTTTTTTACTTTAGATAACTTTTTTCTCAATTAAAACAATGCTTTGAGTATGATATATTTTGACTTGAGTAAAGAGTTCAATAAATGGTTCCATAATATTCTGATTACAATAGTAAGTAATCAGACAACAGCAGATCTATATTTGGATTTAGAATCTTGATGTAGCATTAAGCATTGGATAGCTGAATACAAGGGCAGAAAATATTTAGAAAATTGTAAAGGCAGATGAGACAGCTAATACTGTAGAAGACATTGACAGAAAATTTAAAAAAATATACTGCTCAAAAAAATAAAAAATAAACTCAAATAACACATCCTAGATCTGAATGAATGAAATATTCTCACTGAATACTTTGTTCTGTACAAAGTTGATTGTGCACAACAGCATGTGAAATTGATTGTCAATCAGTGTTGCTTCCTAAGTGGACAATTTGATTTCACAGAAGTTTGATATACTTGGAGTTATATTGTGTATAACTGTTACAGTATATATAAGTGTCCCCTTTATTTTTCGGAGCAGTGTATATTTAATAGAATAAATTATAGCTCATTAAGAAACAAGAACATAGGTAAAGGATGGGAAAGACATGGTTTTTCAATGGGATTTTTGAAAAGAAATTTGATTAGCTGTTCTAAAAAGACAAATGCATTGCTAATCTGCATCAACTGCACTGAACATTCCATGCTACAGGAAGTTAGCATTCTAGTATATTCCACAGTAGACAGGTCCATTTTGACGAATGAGCCTGATTCTGGAGAACTCACCACATTTTAAGAAGGATTCAGAGAAAATGAAATTATAGGGATGGCCAAAAACAACAGCCTGACCTTGACATATGCTTAGGCTTGGAAACAAGATAGGCTTGGAAACAATATTTGTGCATCTGTGATGATAGAACCATCAACACTTTTCAAGTGTGAGCCGCTCCGAGTCTACGGAAAGGGGCGGCATACAAATCTAATAAATGAATGAATGAATGAATGAATGAATGAATGAATGAATAAATAAATAAATAAATAAATAAATAAATAAAGTACCTGATTGAATTAATAAAACTTTGACTCTCTCAACAGTGGGGGAAGGATACAACAGCATCAATCTACAACACAGTCTTTTCAGCAATTCCAAGAAGGCTACACACCCACTTGCACTACTCAAGTGATCCCGATGACAAAGACAAACCTCCTGGTGATCTCAACTACTCTCTAAAAGAATGCAAATGACCAGCTGTCTGCAAGGAGTATAAATCCTTCCATTCCCCATTATCTAGTCAGAGCTGAAGCAGTGCTGTTCTTGGATGAGAAGTGAAACATCTTCAAAGAGCCCATTGTAACAACATTGCCAAAAAGGTACTAAGTGTTGCTAACCTAATCTTGCATAGCTTCTTCTCTGGCAATATTAAATTGCTAACCCAAACATTTGCCAGACCAATCCTAGAATACAGCTCACCTGTCTGGAACCCACACTGCATACTGGACATTAATACAATTGAAAGAATCCAGAAATATTTCACAAGAAGAGTTCTCCACTCCTCTGCCCGCAACAGAATACCTTATTACTTGAAATTTTGGGCTTAAATAACTTAGAGCTACATCGCCTTCAATTTTATCTAAACGTAGTTCATAAAATCATCTGCCACAATACCCTACCTGTCAAGATTCAACCACAACAATACACACGCACACAATAGATTCAAATTCAATGTAAGCCGTTCAAAATTCAACTGCAGAAAATACGACTTCAGCAACAGCAATCAGGCTATTGTCGACCTCACCCCATTCCTAAGAGGTCTGTAGGAGGCATGCATAAGCGCACCATTGTGCCTAACATCCTTGTCCTACTGTCCTATTGTTCAAATTTACCTATACCTACTTTGCTTTTGTTTATGTTTGTGCCATACCTGTTATCCTGTACATATTTTGACAAACAAACAAATAAATAAATAAAATAAGGTAAATAAAATAAATTAAATTAAATTAAAAATACAGAAAGTCCAGTTGCCCCTTGAAAAAACACCTTTGGGATTTTAATTTGTAAGCAGAAAGAATCTTTAGAGCACATAGGAACACAATCCAGAGTGCATGCCTGCAACTCCATAAATACACCATTATTATTATTTTCCTAGGATCATGCAGCAGGATTGGACAACTGCATGCCATTCCGGTAAAAGGCAACATTGATTGAAGCATTTGGGGCCATAGCACTTGCAGCTGGCACACTTTGAAGCACCATTTGCCTTCTAATTGAAATTGCTGCACAACCCAGTTTGTTGCGGCAGTGAGGTGTTGATAGAATTACTGTATGCGAGACACATTTCCATTTGTTCATTTTTATAACATGTTACTTGGATCCTAATATATACCACATGTCACTTTAGATTTTTTTGGTGTGCGGATTTTTTTTCCATTCTGAAAATAATGGATTTGAGAATTATGATCTAAGAAAACCTTTCCGGCTTTGCAGCCTGGCCAGCCTAGCAAGAGAGAGGAGATGGTTCCTTGTCAATGGTGAACAAGGGCACACAGATCCATTTCCAAAAGCAGTGGGCACGCACACCCATGTTGGCTGGCTGCTTGTGCAAATGGGGCTGTGTACAAGAAGTGGGCATGCTCTTGCCCACTACTTCTGCAGACCAGTTCTGAATGGCTCAAGGCCAAGTAAGAAGCCATGCCCTGGGGGGAAGTTACATAAAAGTCAGATTCTACTTAGATGTTATGTTCTGACCTGGCTCCCAAACATGAGAAGCCCATTGTAGTTAAATAAATATTCCCCTTATTAGGAGTGCCAACAACCCCAGTAAAAAGTCTTTCTCTTTTCTCTCTCTCTCTCTCACACACACACACAGAGAGCTAACAAGTCTGTGTAGAAGGGAGATGAATAGTTGTCTGCTTGTCTGCCTCACCTATTCATCTCTGCTACCTGCCCTTTACCCCCAGAGCTAGGGGAAAACTTCGCTTAGCAGTGATGGCTCTTCCACCCCAAGAAATAAGCTCATAGATTTCCATTGCTCCCCTGTCCTCTGCCTTCTGCATATCTGAGCATCAGGCACTGGACCCAGTTGTTTCTCCTCTTCTTCATCAGCCACCTCCTAACTTGGACTGTTGAGTCTCCATCTGAGGGTTGATAGATGGCCCAGGCTCCATCTCTGACAGCTCCATTCCCCTTGGAGCTATCCCACTGCCTTGATACCCTGTTTCCCCGATAGTAAGACACCCCCGATTGTAAGACGTATCGGGGGTTTCAGGGGGGTCGGCTAATATAAGCCGTACCCCGAAAGTAAGACATATGTCTTACTTTCGGGGAAACACGGGGGTATTGCCGGGGGGGAGCCCGATGACGTCGCTTCCAAGCTCCCCGCGCACCCCTCGCCTTCGCCGCGGCGCGGCGCCACCGCCTCTTCCCCGGCTTGGCAAAGCGAAGGACGGCGCTGGTCTGAAGCGAGCCGAGCGGGCGGCGGCTTGCAGCAAAGGCGCTCGTCCCAGCAACCGAGTCCTGCCGAGGCTTGGCTGCAAGCGGCCAGCGAGGCCGACCGGCTCCGAGGCGAGCGGCCAGAGCTGCGCCCTCCTTCGCCCGCCTCCTTTCCGGCAGGCAGGTGGGGCTGCCCAACTGCGCAGAGCGGCTCCTCCCCTCCAGACACACGCTTCCCCGACACGCGTCTGCGGCTCCACGCGTGCACGCCGCTTGGAGCCCTGAGGTTGAACTTGGAAAAGGGCTCACGAGGCTCCTGTCCCGCAGCTGCCCTTCTGGACTCTGGGTAGATGCCTTCGGGAACGCGACCCTTTCAATTTTTTTCCAATGTAAGACATACCCCGAAAGTAAGACGTAGTGGGGCTTTTGGGGGTAAAAAGAAAGTAAGACACTGTCTTACTTTCGGGGAAACACGGTACTAGCCCTGACTCCCATGCCTCTTCCTCATATGATTTGGCTTCCGGAGGGGCTAGTGGCCGATAGGCCACACAAGTTTTGTGTATCTGTGTGTGTGTTTGTGTGTTTATGTTCATCAGTTATTTTGCTTACTGTTTATAAATGCTATGTCAGCAGTTGAGAATCAAAATCTGAGTTGCTAGCAAGTTCAATTGACTAAACAAATAAAATTTAAAGTGCTTTAACAGCAGTATTAATTACTAAGGGAGAAGAAGAACACTTGAAGTGTTCACCCAACAGGAGAAACTCAACAGATAGTGGTGCTTCAATTAACAAATCTCCTGAGAAGAGTCGGATTTCACTGGTCTCTTCTAATTTTATGAGTATTTGTCAAATAAATGATATTTCAGATACATTTCTCTTTTGTAAACCAACCATCAAAGTTTTAATGCAGAAACTTAGGAAAATGCTTCTGCTGGAAAAACCAACCAAATCTCATGAACTCGGTTTCCTTCATATGTGTTACACCTATAATTCCTAAACTCCCCAACTATTTTTAAATTTTCAATGTAGCCAGTATCCAGGAATTCTAATAAAATGTCCTGGGCCATTCCAAGCAAAATTATATATCTTTCTACTCTTAAATTATTTAAATAATGTGAACTCATTCAATTCTACAGATAAATCTGTTGTTTTAGAGTGATCTCGACTAGGTATCTGAATGGTCATCTATTTGAAAACATCAAATTTTGATTAATAAATGCTCTATCTTACATATCAGTAAGCGTAATCAGAGTCAAGTATAAACTAGATGGCACTGATCTAGGAGATGATGATGATGACCTAGATGTACTTATCTCTGATGATTTATGCTCCAAAGCTCACTATAACAGCATTCCTAAAAATGCATTTTCTTTGGAATTGTGAAAACATTGTATTGCTAATTAGAACTTATAAAACATATACTAGAGCAATTTTAGAGCATTGTTCAACTTTTTTGAATCCCCACTATATATCTGACATTAGTATAATTGAGCGGATTCAAAAGTACTTCAGAAAAAAAGTCTTGCAATCTTCTGTACACAATAGAATTCCTTATGCTATTAGGATTGAAATTCTAGGTTTGGATATCTTACAACTGTTTCGTTTGCGGTCAAACCTAGGTATTACATACAGAATTATACGTAGTAATGTTTTAGATGTAAATGAATTTTTCTGTTATAATCACAACAATACGTGCACGAACAACTACTTTAAACTCAATGTAAATCATTCTACACTCTGACATGTTACAGAAATATGATTTCTGTAATAAAGTTGTCAAAGAGTGCAATATCCTACCTGATTCAGTTAGCTACATTTTTTTACATTTTCAGTCATAAATTAACTTCCATGTACCCTACTTCATTCTTAAGTGGTCAGCAGAAGAGATGTGCATAAGTATTATTTATTATTATTATTTATTAGATTTGTATGCCGCCCCTCTCCGTAGACTCTCCTTGCATTTGTATTCTCTTGTTTTTCTTCTCGTTTTGGTTTGATAAATTTCAATAAATAAAATAAATAAAATTTCTATACTATTCCAGCACTATTCCTTAATATTTTTAGAGACTTTACACCACATTTGCCAATTATAGATTTATTCCATTTAAAAATATTATCTTGGAGCCAGACAAAATTAAATGCTCATAGTTCCTTTTAAATTAATTAAACTTCTAAGAAATGTTTTAATTTCACACTGGTTTCAATATGGCTAAATTGTAGCTGGCATGCAATGCAAGCTTATGTTAATGGGGGTCCAACTTAGTTGCTGAATTAACCCACTTTTCAAAGTTTGCACAATGCCCTTAATCATGAATAAACCAAAAGACAAAGTCACTAAAAATATAAAAGTTAAAAGCAAAGTTAAAAACAGCAATCAGCTTGATCAAATTGCTAGGTGCTTAACTGTCTGTAAGAACACAACAAATGAGTTCAATAAATTTCAAATACAGTATACGTTTGGTGTATAACAGTGCTAAGGTCCAAATAGTATAGTATAGTGTAGTATAGTATATTATAGTATAGTGTAGTGCAGTGCAGTGCAGTGCAGTGCAGTGCAGTGCAGTGTAGTGTAGTGTAGTGTAGTGTAGTATAGTATAGTATAGTACAGTATTATTATCTAAATATAAAGATATACATTGAATTGGATTGTATAAGTAAACTTATACTGTAAGAGGAGAAATGAATATATAAAGGAGAGAGGAGAAAGAGCAAGGAACGTAGAATCTGAATTGATTTTAAATGTTTATTGCTCTATTTTTTTTAAAGTCGCCTTTTATGCACAAGTAATTTTATTTTAAGAGGAAGATTTTTTAAAAAAAATTAAATGGACTGTGTTGTTCAATTCAATTATGCTCAATTTTAGTCAGAGACATCTATTTCAGCATATATAAGGTACAATAAATAGGGAAAACTACACTTTGATATACCTACAATAATCTTCCTTATAGATCGAGCATTAGCACTGCCTAATGTTATTAAGACACATTACTTTCTTCACACAGCTGGGTGATAGTTCGGGTCATTCAAATATTCAAAGTAACAGTGCATATTAATGCAAGCAATTTGAAACATCAATAATACATTAGCTGATTATTTCCAGATTTACCACTGATTACAATTTAAATATACAAGAGGAATGTTAGCATATGTGGCAGAGTTTATTTTATTTATATAATCAAACTAATAAAGCTAGTGAAAAGGCATTGATGGAAGAATCAATGAACTTTTCAGATGCACGTGAATGATACACTTAACCTTAAATTTAAGAATATGTTAAATCTGTTGTGCGTTATTTACAAACTTGCAACTGAACTTCCTTTCTGTCCAATCATGTCCATTAGGTAGAAGACGAAGAAAAAGAAGGTTTTGTGCAACTCTGAATATGATCTTAGGATGGACGGGAGGGTGGGAATTAAAGATTTTAGGGAAGCCACTTAACTACTGTGTTAGTTGAAAATAATGCCATCTAAGTGGTTATTGAAAAAGTGGTTTTGTTTTGCAGCCTTATAAGAATATAAGAACATTTATTTATTTATTTATTCCTTCCTTCCTTCCTTCCTTCCGTCCTTCCTTCCTTTATTCATTCATTCATTCATTCATTCATTCATTCGACTTCTATGCTGCCCAATCCTGAAGGACACAGAGCCATACTGAATCAGCCAAAGCCCATTGAGTCCAGCAAAGAAGGCAAAGAAGTCATTTAGCAATCTTCTTGTCTTATCTGATTATCCCCTTCTGACGATTGTCATTGAGTGGGCCAACTGTTTTTTCTGGTTGGATTCCTGCTTCTGATATACTTTAAAAAGTTTTTGTCATTATTTTTAATATTCTTTGCTATATGCTCCTCAAAATCTCTCTCGGCTTTCCTGACAATTACCTTGCATTTAGTCTGCCAGAATTTGTGATCCTTTCTTTTCTCCTCAGTAGGAAGAACCTTCCATTTCTTAAATGAGTTTTTCTTTTTTCCCATAACCTCCTTTACCTCATCCGTAAGCTATACTGGTGTCTCCTTGGACTTTCCAGTCCTCTTTCTTCTTTTAGGAATGCATTTTTGCTGAACCTGTTGTAATATATTCGAAGCATTTTGGAGGAATTTGACTTTTTAAAAATTGTTTCTTTTAGTTTCTTCTTTACTATTTTCCTCATTTTGGTGAAATTCCCTCTGTGGAAGTTTAAAGTCTCTGTGTTTGTTTTCACTGACAATTTGCTTTCATGGTTAAGTTGAAGGCTATTGTGTTGTGATTGCTGGTTCCTATGTGCTCAGTTATAAAGACATCATGAACCAGATCCTGTGCATTAGTTAGAACCAAGTCCAATTTCCCCTTCTCCCTGGTTGGTTCCACGGGAATAATCAGCTAACATGTTGAGGAACCTTATATCTCTTTCATGTGAAGAACAAGAATTTACCCAATCTATTGGGGAATAGTTGAAGTCGCCCATTATGACTACCCTATTTCTTTTTGAAGCTTCCTTAAATTCATTCTCCAATTAGCAATCTACCTCAGGAGTTTGGTTGGGAGGGCAATAGCAGATCACTAATGTCATATTAGTTTTCTGTCCTGGGATTTTAATCCACAATGTTTCTGTGGGTGAGTTTGAATTTTCTTGAATTTCAAGTTCATGAGATTCTAACTCCACGCCACCACCATTTATCCTTTTTCTGTCCATCCTATACAGTTTGTAACCTGGAATCCTTGTGTCCTGTTGGTTTTTATTTGTCCACCAGGTTTCTGCTATGCCAATAATATCAATATTATTTTATTTTACCAAGCATTCCAATTCCCCTATTTTTGCTCAAGGGCTTCTAGCATTTGTGTACAGACATTTATATGTAATTTTCTGGTGCACTTTCAACTTTGACTGTAGATTTTGACTGTAGAATTTGACTATAGAATTCATAGATGGCCTACCATGTCCTTCTGCTTGACTATTACAATTTAGTTTTCCTGTTGACTCATCAATATGTGCATAACTTCCACCCTCCATATTTGGCAGTGCACCTTCTTGAACTGGAAGCTGCCCAGCTCCTGTCAACTTGCCCCTAGGGATCAGTTTAAAAGCTGCTCTGAAACCTTTTTAATATTAATCGCCAGCAGTCTGGTTCCATTATGGTTCAAGTGTAACCTGTCCCTTTTGTACAGGTGTGTCAAAATGAATCTAAACCCTTCCTCTCGACACCACTGCCTCATCCATGCATTGAAGCCCCTGAGCTCTGCCTGTCTAGTTGGCCCTGTGCGTGGAACAGGTAGCATTTCTGAGAATGCAATCTTGGGATCCTGAACTTTAATCTTCTACCTAGCAACCTAAATTTGGCTTCCAGGACCCTCCACTTAGCCTTCTCAATGTCATTGGTACCAACATGTACCACAACAGTTAGCTCCACCCCAGCACTATCTATCAGCCTGTCTAGATGTCTTGTGATGTCTGCAAACTTTGCACCTGGCAGGTAAATTACCACGAAGTCAACACTTCCTAGAAAATCCATCTCTCTATATTTCTAACAATCAAATCACCCACTACAAGAAGCCCCCCCTCCCACCACCCGTGGAGAAGTATCCTTGGTGCAAGAGGATATAGGCACATCCTTCAAGAAAGGAGTCCCAATTAAGGGAGCCTGTTCCTCTTCCACGGACTGATATCCTCCCTGCCCAAGATCCCCATTCTCCAAAGCAGCTGGAGAACTGCTCAGCCTGGAGTGGGATGATCCTACTGCATTCCTGAAGATATTCTCCTGCCTCACTATCTCTTGCCTTGATAGATAGCAATGGCTATGACTATGGTTATTTTCTTCCAATAAATTTACTTAACAAAATCCACTAGCTTTTTGTTTAATTTTTTTCTCACAAGAGACCTTGTATTAAATCTATGAAAAGCTTCAGCCTTGTAGCCATCAAGCCATCCAGTTAAGAATATAAGAAGATAAGAAGAGCCATGCTGAATCAGGCCAAAGCCCATCGAGTCCAGCATTCTGTGTCACACAGTGGCCCACCAATTGTCCATGGGGATCTTGAGCAGAAAGAGAAAGCAAGACCCTCCCTTTCCTCCAATTCCCAACAAATGGTACTCAAGGGAATCCTGCCTGCCTCAACCAACATAGATGAGGCACATGGACATCCGTTTCAGTTAATGTTCAAGTGGTACTCATGACCAATCTGAGATTCCTACTCTAACTAAAATCTCTTAATAATTCACATATAAGCCTAGTTCACATAAGTCACATATAAATAATAATTCACATATAAGTCAGGCAAACAAAATATACCAGGATAAATAATAACTTTAAGTGAATATTCCCTAAAAATGGGGTGAGAGCCTAGAGGCACAGCAGGTAGAGTGCTATACTGCAGGCCACTGAAGCTGACTGTAGATCTGTAGGTTAGCAGTTCAAATCTCATCACCAGCTCAAGGTTGACTCAGCCTTACATTCTTCTGAGGTAGGTAAAATGAGGACCCAGATTGTGGGGGCAATAGGCCGGCTCTATTTTTTAAAAAGTGCTATTGCTAACATGTTATAAGCCACCCTGAGTCTAAGGCGAAGGGTGGCATAAAAAATTGAATAAATAAATAAATAAATACATACATACATACATACATACATACATACATACATACATACATACATACATACATAAATACATAAATAAATACATAAATAAATACATAAATAAATACATAAATAAATGAACAAACTAACAAACAAATAAATGCATTGCTGCCTAGAACCACATCTGTACCGAGCTCTGTTAAGATTTTAATTTAATTTTAATTTTATTTAATTTTAAGATTCCAATTTAAGATTCTTTTAAGATTTTAAGATTCTATTTTCTATACAGCTATCTCCCCAAATTGCATTGTATTGTAAAAGCTTGTCTTTTGTAAAACCTTTTAGCATTATAATAAAAACCCTGATCAAGAAACAATTACACAGTAATGCAGACAAATGTGAATTTGTTCACAGCGTAATAAAAATATGATTCCCCAATAAAGGTTAAGCTTGTACATGCATAGGAAGTTTCCTTCTGTCTGAATAATATATTGATATCTGATCTTCTTGAAGGACTCGAGTGCATCCAGCAGCTATAGGATTGGCCATCACTACCAAACCACCATAAATTGTATACAGTATATTCAATTAGATCAATCCTCTTCTAGATAGTTATATTGCAGTACCAAACTAATTTCCAAAGGAGTTTTTTAAAAAAGAATTACATTGTTACGCTAAGCAGGAAATTATAATACTCTATCAAGATTTCCTGTCAGTGTTAGGAAGTTAGGAAGCTCCAGTATTCATAGAATTATAAAATCATAGGGCTAGAAGGAGCTTTGGAGATTTTCTAGCCCAAGCTCCTAACCAAGGCAGGAGACCTTTGATTATCCTGGATATGAATTAGGTAGTCCAATATTTTCTTGAAAACCTCCAGTGATGGAGCAATCACAACTCTGGGAGACAAGCTGTTCCATTATTCTTTCATTTATTATGAATCTAGACATGCAACTTGTCTTCTTTTTCTACATTCTCAGACAACACAGATTGCTTGTGAATGCCAAGATGTATAAATTCGGTATCTACTGTGACTGTTTCCATATGTCACTGTCTAAACTACTGCAAGATTTTCATTTATTGTTAAGATCATCTAATCCTTTGGCTTATATCCACAAATCTACAATTTTCTCTAAATATTACACAAGATCATTGATTTAGAAGCTGTTAAAAAATGTGTGCTAATTTTAGCTGTTCCTTTGGCTGCTTTTACTCCACTGAACTGACCAACACAATAATGTTGCACTGATTTGTGTTGGGTTCGGGAGGCCGGCTGAAACGTGGACTCCAGGAAGGACATCTCCATGACGTCAAAGCTCCGCCCATGGAATTCCCTATTGGGATTCCCCACCTCCGTTTGAGCCTCCCGACCGGCCAACAGCTCTGTGGCTCTTCTGGCAAGATGACAGCCGGATGGCGGAGCTTCTCGGCGGCCTCCCGAATGCTGAATCCAGAAGTTCGGCAAATGTTTGGGTTCGGTATTTGGGAGAACGCTGAGAAACCCCCCAGCTGTTTCAAAAGGCAACAGCTGGGTGGCAGGGCTTCTCGGCAGCCTCCCAAACCTGAACTTTTGCCGAACTTCCGGATTTGGCATTCGGGAGAATGCTGAGAAGCCCCCAGCTATTTCAAAAGGTGACAGCCGGGCGGCAACGCCCAGCGGAACACCGTTTTTGCGATTTTTTTTTGCTTGCACACATTAATTAATTTTACATTGTTTCCTATGGGAAACATTGTTTCATCTTACAAACTTTTCACCTTACGAACCTCCTCCCGGAACCAATTAAGTTCGTAAGACGAGGTATTACTGTACTTTCTTTATTTCACTTACGAGGGACTGCCTCTATACATAAAGTTCACAGCATTCCCAAATAGGGATATTAATAGTTAATTGGTTCTGTATGTGCAAAAATAAACATCAGATTTGTGCAGCATTTTAAGATGAATCTAAGAATCTGTGAACTAAATCTTGCCTTTGGCACAAAAGCTGGTTTTGTGACTCTGAGCCAACCACTGTCTCTCAAATGTAAGACAAAAGTACCAGCAAAGGCACTTTCGCTGTCCCTGTCATCAGGAGTAAGGTTGTTTCCCTGCACAATAATGAAAACTTACAGAGAAAAGTGGTTAAGAGACCTTGATTTCAGCAGAAACATCAGTTTATAGAAAAAGAATTAATTAATATCTAAATGGCAGAGTCATAAAATGATTACAGTACTACTTTTACTGTATTCCAGATTTTTTATGGCAAAAGTTAAAAATAAATAACATTTTAAGTTAGTTAATTTGGATCTCTGCCTTCCACATGTGTTCCTGAAAACCTCATATAGACTGTCTGCCACTGAATCATAATGGGCTTTTGGTCCAGTTTCCCTGTCCTCCATCTATCTTAGTATTTAACAATCAGGGAGCGATAGAGGGAAACATTTCACCTTATCTGTGACACCCTTTTCAAGCAGGATATCCACATCAATCAACTAGAAACATAGGGAGACAAAGAAAAGCATGACTTGAAAATACAAAATTGTGTGTTCTAGTTCTGTTCTTCTGGCATTATGATTTCTGGCAAGTATGAAACATAGATAGATACATGGACATAAATGAATACAAATGTATCACATGAAAATATTTATATGAATAAGTGGAATCTTCAGGATTGATTTCAGATGGAGATGGGTTTTTTGTTTAACTGTAAACGTTTTTCTGTGGATTCTTTTCTAATTTCAATTATGTAAATTGAGTATTCCATGAAATCAATGTTTCACTTAAAGTTCTCCATCTCCTTTTTATTATTTTTCAGCTGACATTTTTTTTGCTGTTCCATTCTTGTTGGCTCAATGGCCAACAAGCTGTTGAGCCAGAGTAAAAAACCAGAGTTCCTATTTTCCTTTTATCTAGATACCATATGTTCAATCTGTGGCCAATAAGCCATATACAACCCTGACAGTTAGTAATGCTAGTGGGGCTCCACAAGATTGTAAACTTTTAACATTATTATGCTAGTTATATACTGTACATTAACTATATATCTTATATGTGGTCCAAAACAATTTATCTTCATTCAATAAGACCTAGGAAATCCAAAAAGTTGGACATCCACAATCTAGACAAATGTTGATCATATCAACTGTTCCAACTAAGATGAAAGTATGCCAAGGAAACTTGGAAAGGAAACATGGTGGTTCACCAATAAATGTGATGAGATAATTTGTAATATAATTAGTAAAAGAAGGAATGGATATAAATTGCTAAGAAAGAGTAATATCCCAAAGAAATAAATTACTTGCAAAACGTAAAACTTCTCTTTAGTTGAACTCTGTCTCCAAAGACTACATAGACAAATCCATCATGTTTTCTGGAAACAATGCAGAAGTAATTTTAAATTCCCTAATGTACCCTAAACCCTGAAATTCCCCAGAATGTCTTTTATCCAAATACTAACCAGATCCAATCCTGCTTAGATTTCAAACAACAGCAGCCTGGTGCTCTATCTCCTAAAACTCACTGTTCTTTTATTCATCCCATTATCCAAATTTAACAATATCAGTAGAATGCTAAAAATGATAAGTAGAATTTCACTTCCAAAAAATCATGGAATTACCAGATTAGCATTGTAATATTCAGGCTGACACCTACTGATAAGATAGTACTGTAGTGATTATTCCAAACATTGTGCTTTTAATATTTTTTTATTTCCTAATATCTAAGATAAAAATATTAGCAATGAATAAAATGCATTATCCTTTAATACTGTTCTGCCTGTGACAACCACAATACTTCACAGAAATGGGATAGTCCCAACAATTAATGAACAGCACAAGGATAACGCACAAAGCTTTTCTTTCATTCCTAACCTCCTATCCCCCAAAGCTGTATTGTTACTGGCTATTTCCTGAAAGAAGTTTTTATAATCTTGCAAAATATTTTATATTTTAATGCTAGTGTCAATAAAATGTCACTGAGATGTGTGTTTAAATGTATCAGAATATCTGCTTTTTAAAGAAATTATGAGGTTCTCTCAGAGAAATTAATATTTTCCCTTTCTACAATGTCACAACCTTATTTATGTAGCCTTTATAAGCAGCATGATGCAGAAAATACAAAGTTTCACTGATGAAACACTGATTGCAGAGACTGTGTAACAAACATAAAAGCTCATATTACACTGCAGGGGTCCTCAGGACCACAGACTGGTATTGGTCCATGGCCTGTCAGGAACCAGACCACACAGATGGAGGTGATTAGTGGGTAAACAAGTTAAACCAAACCATCACCTCTCAATCTGTTGAAGATCTGTCTTCCACAAAACCAGTCCTTGATGCCAAAAAGGTTGGAGCCTAAAATATTTCTACACTGTCCAAGTCTGTCAAGATCCTTCTGTATCTTAAACCTATCTTCTGGAGTGTTGGCTATTCCTGCCAGCTTGGTGCCATCTGCATATTTGATGAGTTCCCCATCTATCCCGTCATCCAAGTCATTGATGAAAATGTTGAAGAGTACTGGGCCTAAAACAGAGCCTTGGGTATTTTAATGCATATTTCCCTCCATGTAGATGTAGTTCCATTGAGGACTACACATTGAGTACAGTTGGTCAGCCAGTTACAAATCCATCTGGTTGTTTAACCCACATTTTACTAATTTATCTAGTAGTGTGTTATGGTCTACTTTATCAAATGCCTTACTAAAATCCAAGTAAATTATATCGATAGTTTTCCTCTGTTCTATTAATTTTGTCAAAGAATTCAATAAGATTCATCTGGCATGATCTGTTTTTTGATAAACCCATGTTGGTTTTTGATTATTTCTTTGTTTGCTTCCAGGTGTTTGCTGATTCATTGCTTGATTATCTTTTCCAGAATCTTCCCTGGTATTGAGATCAGGCTGATCGGCCTGTAATTTCCTGGATCTATTTCCTTTCCCTTTCTGGGAAAGAAAATAGATCAAGATGGGATCTATATCAGCTCTTTTCCAATCCTATGTCTTTTTCCCAGTTCTCCAGATCTTTGAAAAATATAGTTCAGTAGTTCTGAGATCTTGTCTGGCAGTTCCTTCAGAACCTGGGCATGTAATTCATCTGGTCCTGGTGATTTAAATTCATCTATGCTAGACAAATGTTGACTTACCATTTTCTTCCCTATTTCAACTTGTGTCCCTAATCTATTTTTTGTGGCAGTGTTTTTGATAGGTTAGACTGGGTTTTTTTCCCTTTCTGTAAAGATAGATGCAAAAAATGAGTTAAGTAGTTCTGTTTTCTTTCTGTTGCTTGTCCCCTTCTTGTCAGTTTCTTCTAGCAATGGAACAAGAGTTTCCTTGACTTTTTTCTTGTTTTTAACATGTTGGAAGAAACTTTGTTGTTGTTATGGTTGTTGTTGTTGTTTACTTTTGTTTCATGCCTTTGTACTTTGGGAGCCTTAGCTTTCCTCATTTCATCCTTACAGGCTTGGGCTATTTGCTGGTATTCTGCCTTAGTTATTTGCCCCCACCCCCACCCCTTTCCACTTTTTATACTTGTCCTTTTTGTCTTTCAGTTTGTCAGAGAGTTCCTTATGCAGCCAATGCTGGCTTCTTTTGGGAGCTGTTATTTTTCTTCCTCATTGTTATTGTGCTGGGCTGGGCTTTTATAATCTCACTTTTCAAAATTTCCCAAGCTTCCTTACTTGTTTTCCCCTTGACAATTCTCATCTATAAAATCCTTTCCAAGTTATCTCTAAGTTTATTGAAATTAGCTCTCTTAAAGTCCAAGATTTTAGTTTGACTTTGTTCTATTACTTGTGGTTGCATAATGTTGAATTCCAATATTGTATGATCACTTGCCCCCTGTAGCTTCAACACCTTCCATTATTTCATCGCTGTTAGACAGAATTAAGTCCAATATGGTTGATCTCCTTGTTTCCTTCTCCACTTTTTGGGAAACAAAGTTATCTGCTATATTTGTTAGGAATCTTGGTGCAGAATTTGTCACCCAATTGATGTCAGGGTAGTTAAAACCCTCCCATTTAAATTATATGTAAATGAATGCCCAGAAAGAATTATTTTTATATTATAATCAAAACATTCTGGGGAAGAAAAAAATCTTCTACTTAACAAAAAATAAATAAAAAGCAGATAAAATATATTTCCTCTACAATGACATTTACTTTTAATCAATTTAAAGTGAAATTATGTAAACTGAATCACATCAGTTTACAATCTAGGATTCTATGTATGTTTAGATTTTTCCCACCAGGATGATGTAAAATATACTGTAAATGCAATTTTTCCTCTAGTAATAGCAATCTATTAGTAGAGCAATCCATTATTTTTTTTCTATTTATGCTCACTTACATTACTGAAAAAGTGTCAGAGTTGTATTTTATACCACAAACTTGCAAATTTTGGCACAAAATTCTACGTGTGTCATAGCTTATTTAATTTTCTAAGTACATTTAATCACAGAACCTGAATACCGGAATTCTATTTCAATAGAGTAAGCATTGATATTTTAATTGAGCTCCCTGACAAAATGTGGCTTAGGGCCATTATTGGTAATATATTCATTTTACTCATCATCTGGTTTTTTCCTTGTTTTTTTAATGTAGTGCAATATAATACACTCATGTTCAGCAACAAATAAAAAATGTGGGCTATATTTTATATAACTAACTTTATTTAACACTACCTTGACTGTAATTTTTTCCTTCCACGTTTGAGTGAAAAACTACCCATGCTGTCATGATTTCAGATGCTGCTAGTCTATAAATTATAATCTTGCAACTAGCAAAAAAAAAAAAGGTGCACCATTTCTAATATCAGACTACGGTGAAACACAATAAACATTTTATGAGACAGAAATAATTTACATTTTTCAATCCAGTTTCATATTAGGACAGAATATAATTTTTAATATATAAATTAGAACTAGGTTCTGCCATTTTCATCTTGACTAACTGAGCTGTACAGTGTTCCCTCGATTTTCGCGGGTTCCAACTTCGTGAAAAGTCTATACCACGGTTTTTCAAAAATATTAATTAAAAAATACTTGCGGTTTCCCCCCCTATACCACGGTTTTTCCTGCCCGATGATGTCATATATCATCACCAAACTTTCGTCCACCTTTAATAAATATTTTTTTAAATAAACTTTAATAAAGAAACATGGCGAGTAACAATCTAAATGGTTGTTAAGGGAATGGGAAATTGCAATTTAGGGGTTTAAAGTGTTAAGGGATGGCTTGTGATACTGTTCATAGCCAAAAATAGTGTATTTACTTCCGCATCTCTACTTCGCGGAAATTCAACTTTCGCGGGCGGTCTCGGAACGCATTCTCTCAATCAGTAAGACTTTCTGGTGAATGAAGCATGTTTCTATTTCAAATAGATGTACTCTTCTTATAAACTATAGGGCTATAAGCCTTATAGTTTATATGGCTTGTTCTGGAAATGGGCAGTCAATCAACCAGCCAAGTTATAAATAAATCAATCAGATAAAAACAGAAACCAATGTATCTAAGAATCAATATGGTACATTACCTTCCACTTCGAGCACTGAAAGGAACTACATGGATTCCCAAAGGTCCACCATCATTGGAAACTTCAACAAGCTTCACCATATCACTGTGAGACAATGATGAATGAAGGAATGTGAACACAGACCAAAAATGACAAATACAGCTCTACACAAGTACACACTCAAAAATGAAAACACAGATATCTGAAAACTAATATAGATAAAAGCAACATTGATTCCTACATACCTCAGTAATAATCTGACAGCATGAAAGAAAATCCATAATAAAAAATACGTCATTAGTTATTTCAAGTAAAATGCAACTATAAGCCAATATTCAAATTGTATTATGTCCAACAATGAAAGAAGTTTGAGATTAGCTTTTCTAAGAATTTGGGTCAAACAAATTGTCTAAATCAAATTGTCCAAAAGAAAACAGAAAGTTCCATTTCTTTTTGTTTTCTGGTATGTTTCCATAAATAACTTTAAGAATAACAAATATAAATTGAAAGAGTATTGAATATGGCAGAAGAGCCAAACTAAACATTGTTTTGGCGTAATTACCACTATATAATTATTTCCAAATTCTACACCTTAATAATTTGTACTGAGAGTTGATAATATAAATGTTTCAGTACTTTGGCTCTTTAATTAAAATATAAAGTCACCCTTTCTTAATATTAAAAATCAGGATGAATTGATCTGCTTCAAACCACATGCTTGGTTTTTGTAAAAACTGATCCAGTGTAACACTCCAGATTAATTTGAACTTAACAGTCAAATTGAGAAATCAGAATAATATGTAGTAAATTCAATAATTCCCCATAATCACTTTAATAGCCCTATAAGAATCACATTAAGGACTGAATTTGCAAATGCAATGTTCAAACCATAATGCGAAACTGTTTTTCCCTCTGGTATGCTAAACATTTACTGACAAAGTTTCTCACACATCACCAACATAACAATAACTCTGATAGTTTCTAACTGTCTGCAAATTCTGACACTACTATTTTTAGCTCAAATTTATCAAAGCTAAACAATTGTAATTTATGAGTACATCTAGATTTGTAAAACAGCATATTCCAACTGTAATTTCCATTCAGCTATAATATTTGGCAAATCCTTATGCAGCGTACATCAAAATACATATAATATAAATTCATTTGCTTTCATTTCATGCAGAACTACTCATTTTAACACATTATTTTCAAAGCCTCTTTGAAATAGTTTATTTTCATCAAATGTTTTTATTATCCAATTTTGTAACAGGGAGGATGAAATAATGAAATTCTGCGTGCAGTCTGGGCTCTTCTTGTCTGAATATCAATGTTGGTTTCAGGTTTTCTTTGTAATACAGTGAAATCTGGATTGCATATTAATGGATCAGTACTTATATGCAATGACATGTGACAGGTATAACCGAACATAACATTATTGACATAAACTTAGCAATAAAAGACTCATGTCTTAGAAAAGTGTATTTTTATTTTTTTGCAATAAGCAAATTGTTCCAAATAATAAAAATAGTGTTCTCTGTATCATTCGTATAGAAATTTTATTTAAATCTTATTAATTCTAATACATTTGTAATTTATATATTTTTAGCATTAAACTGTTCTAAGAATGTATGGTCAGCTTACCTTTTGCAAACTAAATTATGTTCTGCATCACAACTTTTCAAGTTTTCAGTGAGCTAAACAGTTATCTTGGCACATCTGAATGGCAACTCTTACTCCCAGTACAGCATTAAAAACTAATTTCCAAACTTGAAAAAACATTTCAAAAGCTGCTTGTCAGATATCACAGGGAGAAAAGTGTTACTTCTTCAACCTCTTGAATTCTACTACAGCTTTTCAACAAGGAATATTTAAACATTCTCCCAGTCTTTTTGCAATTCGAATGTAGTTCATTTTCTAATCATCCTATCTCACCCTTTCTTTGCGCCATTTGCTTAATTTTCCTGCTTAGCTTTCTTTCCAAAGAAGGGCTTTTCCAGATAAACTGATTTGTGCCTCATTCTAATCCTTTAAAGCCAGCACAATGTAGTTTTTAAATTATATTGCAGTCACTGTAAATGGAAGCCACAAAACCGGGAATAGTCTAGAAAATGATCAAATTGACTTCTCATTATTTGTTCAATGACTTTCTCTCTGCACTGCTTGAATTATCCAATTTCCACTTATTGTGTTAAAAATAAGCAAGTCCAATAGTAATCATTTATATGTCATAATGGATTTTTTTTCTCGATGTATTCTTAAGTATAGAACTGTAACTATCAATGTTACAGGTAATGGTTAGAAAAAGATACTGATTTTATAAGTTGATTTTATATTTTGGCACACAAGTATCTTCCATTCATTAGAAAATAAATGATATCTTTATAAATGTTTCAAATTCTCCAAAACATTAAATTTTGAAAACAAATCTGCAAAAATTTACTGTCAATATCTTTTCATGAGAACTTTATTTATAAGATTAAAGAGTTATCTGCAGACCCATTATGCAAAGATCTAGCTTTTTGGACAAGCCTTTAAAGCTGGAAACGCAGAACAAAGAGTTGAAGAAAATTATCAGTAGCCAAATCGGTAAACTCAGCTACAGTAATAAGAAGTATATTATCAGAAGACTTGAAAATCCTTATTAGAAATCAGCTGTGGCTTGGCACAACCAAAAAGAGAGTCCAGGTTATCTTAAAAAATGTGTGTTTATTCAGCTGAACAAGGGCAGTTTCTCCCATAAGATTGAAGCAAGTATGTATAGATTTTTTGTTTTTACTTAGCTACCTAAGAGGAAGCTGATATACAGCTCTCAGTAAAGTTAAGGTGTGGAAATTACATAAATATTTGTGCATGCATCTTGTGATTTCTTATGAAACTTGTCATAATACCAAGCTTTATTTTGGCCATTTCAACATAAGAACATTTCAGCAAATCATCAGAATTATCAGAATCCCGAACAACATTAAGGACAAGTCATTATGAAAAAAAAGATCTATGTAGTTACTGAGAGCTAACATCAATATTATGATGCACAACCAAATCATATAATTAAAAAAAGGTATCTGTCAACCTGATTTTTTTTTTCAGGTCAAAACTAAATTGAGGTTTTCTAAAAAACAAGGAATATTTGCCTTCTTAGCCAAGAGAAGCCTGACCCATGCATTTGAACCTGTATCCAAATTTTAATATAGTTATTAGTCCTACCATGAGCCAGGTGTTTAGATTGGAATTGACATCAGCCAGTCAACACAGATATAGATATGTAGATATATAGCCCTTCTGTCCACAGAAGGTCAGGACTTCTAAGGTATCCAGGATACCTTGTTGACCCAGCCAAGAAAAGATCCAGTACAGATTTATGTAAATCTATACCAACACCAACCGGTCTGAAGACCAATTGGAAACTGGACTTTGCAAGTAGCAGACAAATATATGAAGCTCCATTTGCATATGAACTAGATTAGGTTGTGTACAGCAAACCATTCTCTTCCTTATCCACCACTTGCCACTACCCCTGTTGGTCAAAAAGATTGGGGATCACTGCTATATATTATATCTGGGTCTGAATGAGACTTGTCTAGTGTGGCTTCACCTGTTGCATAGCTTCCATTTTGTTCAAATCACACAAAGCCTTCAAAATGACAAGACAGTGCCTCTGTGGTATTTATTCTAATAAATCACACAGATTTTGTCCATGGTGATCTCTATTAAATCTCATCTTTCAGATCTTCCAAAGGTACAGTCATCACTATTTCAACTGAAATTGTCCACTTTGCTACCCCGTTTTCCCCAAAATAAAACATCCCCTGATTAAAACATTCCCAATTGAGCTTTCAAGTGCATGGCAATAAGGCCAAGCACTTATTTCAGGGTTCAAAAATATATAAGAGAGGGTCTTATTTTGGAGGTAACACAGTAGTAGTTATTCTCCGTACTGAAGGAGCGGGTCCAGCAGTCACATGGGTTGCTCATGTCCAATCCAGTGGAACTGAGCCTAGTATTAAAAAAGCTTGCCGGATCCGCCCCTTCCCCAGAATTCGCTCAGTTCGCATATCCTGCGGTTGTATTGTGATAGCTCGTTCAACATTCTAACACCTTCCCTTCGTTCTCTTTTCTTCAAAAGTAGTAAGATTTGTTTTATCATTATTATTTACTTGCACTAATAGCGCCAGCCATTTGCGGCTCGGCTTTTTTCTTTGGAGAAGTTGCGGTTTCGTTTTCCCCCGGCGGTTTTGCCGGTTACGATCCCTGCGGCCGCTTGTGGATTCTTCTAATCCGTTGGCCTGGAGGTCCTGGTGCAAGTATTAATCTATTGAATTATTGATTATTTATTGTATACAATATATTTAAGGGCTTAAAAATACCTCCTGCGGAGTGAGACGCCTTCTAGTCTCCTGGACTTAGTCGATCGCTTTCCCTTTAAGAAATTTTACGGAGCGATTTTTTCGGCGCGAAGGCCTTCGCGCCCTTTTTAAATCTAGGCCTCTCGTGTTGGCCTCCTGCCAGCCGCGTAGGCCTCAGTCCACCGCTTGGATCCCGGAGCGGGCCTTGGGGGTCCCAGGCTAAATTCTCCACCGGCTAAGCCTCCAACCAGAGTGCCTTGGTTTACTTAATTATAAAGTTTAGGGAGGCTGGCCCCGCTGGGTTTGGGGGCACGAACTCTGGGTTTGCCCAGATTGTCCTCAAGTTTCAGCAGCTTCGAGGCCTCGAAGCAGGATCCATTCCTCTTGGGAAGTCCTTGAAATTCTTCTCCTTATTAATTAGTTATTGGCTCAGCCTTGTCTTCTGTTAATTGTCAGACTATGGCTACTTTTCCCAAGAGAGGCACAACTAAAGGTCCCAGAGAGGCCAGGCCTACAGGCGATGAGATTACTAGTATCCCCCAGGCCTCTTCCTCCTCTTCTCCAGGGGCCCGCCCCTCGACCAAGGTCACCAGGGCCGAGAAGAGAAGGGACCTAGCCCTACAAAAAATACATGACAAATCAGCAAAACGTTTGAAAGTGCAGGCCCAAGTGATCAGTAGCCAAGACCCCCCAGAGGCTTCTAGTCTACCTCCTTCTGGGGTCCCTGTGTTATCTCTGGATGAGCCAAACCTAGACAGACCCCAACCTAACCTATGGGGCATAGGTCCAGAGGAACCAGATATTATTGAAGATTCCCCCCAGCCAGGATGCTCCCAGGCCTTTAGGGATTCTTCTGCCATTTCTGCTGATATTTCCAGTTTACCTCCTGAGTTCCAGTCTATTTTTGCTGTGTTGTCCAAAGCCATTGATGCCAAACTCTCCACCATCAATGAGCTTTCCTTACCTCTTCCTCCTTCTCGTCCCTCCCGCCCCTTGGGTTCTTCCCCAGCGGTCAGAGCTCCTATTCAGGAGGATTCAGATTCCTCCCAGGATGAATATGAGGATATAGAGGATGATGAGGATCCTTTTCAAGGCTTATCAGATGATGAGGAATCCCAAATAAAGGTTCCTCCTCCAATTACTATTTTTCCTTCTCAATTATTCAAATCTCTCCTCCTCAAAGCTAGAATTTCTACGGGATTAGCGGCCCAGGAGAAACAAGCCTCCACTTCCACTGATCCCCCGGAGGAGAATTTACCTTACTTCACAGAGGAACAGGAGGATAACGAGGTAATTCCTATGCCTAAATTGTTTAAAGATGCTTTACTCAAACAGTGGGAATTTCCAGCCTCTGGCCTTAATCCCTCCACCAAGGACAGAAAGTTGTACAAACTTTCCTCTTCCTATGAAGAGCTTCTATCCTTTCCCAAACCGGATGAACCTGTCAAGATTCTTCACTCGGCAGCGGCTGTGCCAGGCGAGGCGGAGGAAGTCCTCCGCCCAGAGGACAAGCGCATTGAGCAAATGCTCAAAAGAGGATTCACCGCTGATTCCTGGGCCATTAAAAGTTCAGCAGCGGCTTCCTTTTTCTCCAGAGCCATGCTGCTGTGGCTTCGCCAACTTCAACAGCATATTCCTCCCGATGACTTGAGAGGTCAACAAGACTTCAACAAAGTCTTTGCAGCTGCCCAGTACGTGGCTGATGCCACCTTGCAATCTACTAGATTTTCTGCTAAGTCTATTGCAGCTTCTACAACGGCAAGAAGACTCCTATGGATTCGCCCTTGGCAAGCGGGAGTTCGCCAAAAGTGGCAGTTATCCCAGGGTTCCTTAAAGCGTGACCTTCTCTTCGGTGATCTTCTGGATCCACTCCTCACGGAAACCACGGACAAGAAGAAAGTTTTGGGTCCAACCACAAAAAAGGCTACCAAAACGCAGTCCTTTCGTCGCCCAGGGCGCCAGCAAGATCAAGCGGCTTCCTATCAGAGATCTCCAGGTCAGTATTCCCCCCGCTTTCGTTCCCAAGGTAGGAACTCCAGGGGTAGAGGTTTTCGCTTCCAAAGGGGAGCTTCCTCTAACAGGGCTTCAAAAAAACCTAGATGGTAATCTTACCTCTATTCCCATAGGGGGTCGCCTAGCTCATTTCGCCTCTAATTGGCGTCTCACCTCCAAGGTCCCTTGGGTCATTGACACTGTTCAAACAGGCCTTCTTTTAGAATTTATTTCTCCTCCCCCTAAACGTTTTATTTCCTGCCCTTCTCCCAGGTCATCCTCAGATTGTAACCGTATGGAGGAGGCCATTTCTCATCTATTGTCCATCAGAGCCATTCAACCGGTCCCTTCCGGTCAGAAGGGTCTAGGTTTTTACTCCATCCTATTTATGGTTCCAAAGTCCTCCGGAGGTTGGAGAGCTATTTTGGATTTAAAGAAACTAAATCTATTCATCAAATATAGGAAGTTTAAGATGCACTCCTTGTCTTCTATTTTGGCCGCCATTCACTCGGGAGATTTCATGGTCTCCTTAGACCTCACTGAGGCCTACCTTCACATTCCTATAGCCAAATGCCACAGAAAATTTTTACGTTTTTCCTTTCAAGGCAGGCATTTCCAGTATAGGGCGATGCCATTTGGCCTTTCCTCGGCCCCTCGGGTCTTTACAAAGCTCTTGGGGTCCCTGGCGGCCTATATCCGGGCGTTTCCCATCCACATTTTATGTTATCTTGATGATATTTTGATTCATGGGAACTCCCTAGAGAAAGTGAAAACAGACCTTTCTGTCACCATGTCAGTCCTTCAGGACCATGGATTTTCCATCAACTTTGATAAAAGCCACCTCCAACCTTCCACATCCATTTCTCACCTGGGATCCATTATTGATTCAGAATCCTCCCAGGTTTTTCTCTCTCCCGAGAGAAAACTCAGTATAGTGGAGTTAATTTCTAACATTTTATCTAATTCTTCAGTTCCCATAGTTACCCTATCTTCCCTTTTGGGGAAGATGGTGTCATGCATAGGCATCATTCCCTGGGCTCGCCTTCATGCTAGGGAACTCCAGTGGCTCCTGTTACCTTTTCAGAGATCAGGGCACAGCAACTCAAATCGACGCATTGTCATCCCACTGAGTGTTCGCAGATCCTTCAAGTGGTGGAAGTCTCCGGCCATGGACAGAGGATCCCCGTTCAGGTGCCCGGATCAATTTGTCATCACCACAGATGCCAGTCTATCGGGATGGGGCGCCCACGCCCAGGGGATGATAGCCCAGGGCACGTGGTCCCCGGAGGAAGCTTCCGGGCCAATCAATTGGCTAGAGTTAAGAGCCGTTTCCCTGGCTCGGAAGCATTTCTCTCCTCGCATTCCCAACCGGCACGTTCTCATTCTCACCGACAACATTGCCACGAAAAGCCATATTTGCAGACAGGGGGGCACGAGATCCAAGGCTCTCATGAGGGAGGCCCTCAAGTTGGGCCTTTGGGTGGAAAAACATCTCCAGTCGCTCCTAGCCGATCACATCTCGGGGAGTCTCAACGTCCAGGCGGATTGGCTATCCCGGGCAACGATAGACCCAGGAGAGTGGAACCTCCATCAAGACCTGTTCCATCAAATCACCCTCAGATTCGGCCTACCAATCCTGGATCTCTTCGCGACCAATGCGAACGCCCAACTCCCTCGCTTCTATTCCAGATTTCCATCCCCGGGAGCGGAAGCAATCAATGCCCTCCGGAGTCCATGGCCTCCAGGCCTACTCTACGCATTTCCTCCAATTCCAATCCTCCCGGACGTGATTCACAAGGTCCTCACCGAGAGGGCCCGAGTAATCCTAATCGCCCCTCACTGGCCCCGCCGGCCCTGGTTCGCGGATCTCCAACAGCTGTCCGTCCAGGACCCTTGGCGACTCCCCGTTTCGGGGGATATGCTGCGGCAGGGGGCCTCTTTCCATCCAGACCCGGAGTGGTTCCACCTCACCGCCTGGCTGTTATCAGGAGAGATTTAGAACTGCGTGGTCATGACCCCGATTCAGTGGAGGTCATTTTAAAGGCCAGAAGGGGTTCGACCAATCGAATCTACGACCACACGTGGTCCAAGTTTCACCAGTGGTGTCTACAGGAAGGTCTCTCCCCTCTGTGCATCCCCATACACAGAATAATTTCCTTCCTTATGCAAGGCTTCCATAAAGGACTTTCCACCAGCACCCTCCGGCGTCATCTGGCAGCCATTTCATCTGTCCTAGGGGGTCCCCGCAGACAGCCTCTCCGATCCTTCCCTGAAGTTCAGGAATTCCTCAAGGGCATAGCCAACCTCAGACCTTCCAAGGTCCACAGGTACCCATCCTGGGATTTGCCACGGGTTCTCCATTCCCTCACGCAGGCACCATACGAACCCCTAAAATCGGCGTCCCTCAGGTACCTATCCTTTAAGGTAGCATTCCTGGTGGCTATTACCTCTGCCCGACGCATTTCGGAGCTAGCTGCCCTCTCAATCAGGCAGGACCTTTGTCAATTCCATCAGGACAAGGTAGTCTTGCGACTGGACCCCACCTTCTTACCCAAGGTCAGTTCCATGTTCCACAGATCTCAGGATATTGTCCTACCTTCCTTCTGCCTCCAACGAGACCATCCCTTGGCAATTAGATGGCACACCCTGGATCTCACCAGAGCGCTGAGAATATATATCCAACGCACAGGACCCTTTCGGAGGTCAGAAGCACTTTTTGTAGCCTATCATCCCAGAGTCATGGGGGCCAAAGTGTCTTCAACAGTAATAGGCCGTTGGATCAGAGGGACTATATCTAAGGCCTATGAGTCGGCCTCCCTCTCAGTTCCAAGGAACATCACAGCGCATTCCACCAGGAGCGCAGCCACCTCGGCCGCTTGGGCGACTCAAGCCCCGTTGGAGGAGGTCTGCAAAGCAGCCACTTGGGCCTCGCCAAATTCCTTCATCAGGCACTACAAGATTGATTCTTACGCTTCAGCGGACGCTGCCTTCGGCAGAAGGGTACTCCAATCCGTTATCTCACACGATAGCAAGCTAATCCCACCCTAGGGACCATCTATTGGGTATGTCCCATGTGACTGCTGGACCCGCTCCTTCAGTACGGAGAATAGGCGTTGATTGCTTACCTGAACGCCTCTTCTCGTACGGTGAGCGGGTACAGCAGTCACTTCCCGCCCTTGTATGTGTCTTCTTTACCTTTCTATATCTTTTTTTCCTCTAACAATGAGAGTTGAACACTACAGAGCTTCACAACTGAGCCTAGTCTATGGATTCGCGAATTCTGGGGAAGGGGCGGATCCGGCAAGCTTTTTTAATACTAGGCTCAGTTCCACCGGATTGGACATGAGCAACCCATGTGACTGCTGTACCCGCTCACCGTACGAGAAGAGGCGTTCAGGTAAGCAATCAACGCCTATTCTATTGCTTTCTGTCCTCCCACCTTTCCAGACTAGAGTTTTATTTAGCAATAGCACTTATTTATTTATTAGATTTGCATGCCGCCCCTGTCCGAGGACTTATAATTATATACCACTTTACAGTGCTTTACAGCCCTATCAAGCAGTTTATAGAGTCCGCCTATTGTCCCCAACCATTTGGCTTCTCATATTATCCACCTTGGGAGGATGGAAGGCTAAGTCAACCTCAGCCTGGTGAGATTCGAACCGCCAAATTGCAGTCAGCCAGCAGTAGTCAGAAGTAGCCTGCAGTACCTCACTCTGACCACTGCACCACTGTGGCTGTTTAGAAAACTATTTTTTTGCATAATGTGTACAACATAGGATAATTTGAGACAGCTCATTTGTACCTACATTGAAAACTCTGGGTTTATTTTTGTTCACCAAAGTTTAAACTTACTTTTTTTCTGAATTTAAGTCTTAATATTTTAGGTATGAAATAGTTTTAAAAAAACAATAAACTTACTCTAACGAATAGGTGATGTTATCCAAACCTGCATCTGCATGACCCACTGGTTCTACTCTGCTCTCCTCTTCTTCTGTACCATCATCATCCTAGTAATAGCAAAAGAGATAACCATATTTAAGCACAGTTGATGTGTAAGGATACTCACATCAATTTTGATTCTTAATTATTAAAATATTTTGCATCTTAAATAGCATATAGATTGTCTTTGGGTAACACAACATTTGGGACTGAAATGGCCTAGGTGCTGGCTAGAAACCAGTAAATGGTGAGTTCTAGTCCCACCTTAGACATGGAAACTAGTTGGATGTTGGCCAAGTCATTCCTTTCAGCTAACTCCAAACCACTACATGTTTGTTATTATGTGGACAATAACAGATGGGAAGAATATAGGTAAGGTTTGGTACATAAAACAAAAAGGCAGGATAAAAAAATTTAAAAATGCACTTATATAACACAAAATCATGGCTTAGCAACAACAATTCTGACCTGTATCACTTTAAATAGCCTCTGGTGGTTTTGTCACAAAGTACATACTCTCAACAACTACCCCAGATTACACAATATTAGCAGGCTGAAGTACCCAACTATTTCTCATAGGCTGCCTTAAAGAGAAAACATTTAAAAAAAGAATGCAAACATGGTATGTGCCAGATCTGACTTTACAAGACCAAGTGCAATTGCATCTATGAACAGAGTTGGTGTTTCCTCTTCCAGTATTTACAAGTACAATACTTATGACTATCAGAGAAAGATCCTTGACCAGTGTATGCACCCAGGTTTTTATGCAAGAAAAGAAAGCAGATACATGAAAGGAAGAATAGTGTCACGAAAGAGGAAGAATTAGTACAATTCAATTACAATTGCTCTGTTTACAAATTCACTTACTCTAATAGGCAATGGTTTAAAACACAAAGTTTAAATCTATTTGCAAGACAATGATCACAATTATTAATATTTTAACCACCTGATATGTAGCAATTTTTGAGGTATAGTGTTAGTAGTCAACTTTTGGTTTAACCTACATTACTGGAATTCCTGATGAGCTTATATCCAAATATTAATCAATAGTGACTTGCCCAGTTCCCAATCCCAAAATGGGAAAAAAGGAACCAATTGCATAATTTCAGGGAAACATGAATGTCTTTAAATGCTCATTTGTATGAATACTTTGTCTACTGTCTTATAATCAGCAGTTTAAATTCAGATGTGCTGAATCATCAATCAGAAAAATGATAAGTATTGGATGATGGGTTATGAATTCAGCCCAAAGAAAATCAATAATATGAATTATTAATGAGATATTAAAACAAAGCCAAGGCATTTGTTATGTTCAAGTGGTATTTCCTCCGAGGACCTGGAAACTTTACAAGTGTTTACTACGAACAGTACTGTAGACCAAACCATTTTTCACTTAAGAACCTGAGCCCGGAAAATTTCCCAGGAAATTTGAGAGCAGCACAAAGGCCCGGCCAGTTTCCTGCCATTCCTCCTTTAATCCCGGCCATCTTGGACTTTTCTGGGCTGCCAGAGGAGTCTTTTGGTGGCGCTTAAGGAGGCTTTGGCAGTCCAGAGCAAATGAAGTATTTTCCTTTCTCTGGGTGCTTGGAAAGGTAAGAAACCTCTGCCAGCACCCAGAAAAAAGAAATGCTCCTTTTGCTCTGGGCAGCCCAGAGCGAATGGAGCATTTTCCTTTCTCTGGGCACTTGGAGAGGGAATAATCCACTTCGCTGTGGTGACTCCCTGACACTGCCTCCCACACACCCAGCACGAGGTTGCCTCCCAGAGTGTCTGGGCATGAAAAGGCAAAAGGGGGCACTTTGCCCCAGCTGAATCAACTCAGCTTGAGACAAACTGAGGAGTCACCACAGCGAAGGAAAGGCACTGGCTACAAAACAAGCAAGTGGGAGAAGAGGGTAGCCATTCAGCATGGGAAGGAAGAGGAAGCAGGTAGCAACAACAGCAGCAGCCGTCTTTCAGTGAAAGGAGTGGGAGGTTCCCCCTGGGTTTCTGTCTCTGGCACAGCATCGCGCCAGGTGTATGGGAGGCATGTGCTCCTCCTCGGCATCTCAGAGTCCTTCTTTAAAAAAAGAAGACTTAAAGTTTTGGATTTTTTTTATTCCCTCACCTCACCTTCTTCCTTCAGCAGCGACTCTCCTCCTCCTCTTTTTCCTCCTCCTCCTCCCACCCAAATTTTGAGCTTTTATTTCTTTCCTAATTGGTTTGCACGCATTATTTGCTTTTACATTGATTCCTATGGGAAAGCCTTTCTACTTAAGAACCTGTCATGGAACGAATTAAGTTTTTAAGTAGAGGTGCCACTGTATTTATAAGTTATTCAGCTATATATATGTGCCTAGATTTAATTTATTCTCTTCTATATAAATTATATAACTTTTTGCAGCAAGATGTGTCAAATAAATTTAATGAATAAATAAACGTAAAATAAATTTATATTACTTCCTCAGTATATCCCTATGCAAATGTACCACCATATTAATTGTTCAAAATATTCTTCAAATAGAAAAACATGTAATTACTTTGAAATGTTTAATTCAAAATTCAAAAATTTTCCCTAATGGTTCTTTGGATGTGGCTTAGAGGGCATGGCAGAGGAAGGATACTGCAAAATCTCTATTCCCACCCTACTCTGGGGTCAGCTAGAGGTGGTATTTGCCGATTCTCTGAACTACTCAAAATTTCTGCTACCAGTTCTCCAGAACCTGTCAGAACCTGCTGAATTTCACCCCTGGTTTGTTTGTTTGTTTGTTTGTTTATTATTATTATTATTATTATTATTATTATTATTATTATTATTATTATATTTATTTGCTTGCTTGCTTGCTTGCTTGCTTGCTTGCTTGCTTGCTTGCTTGCTTGCTTGCTTGCTTGCTTGCTTGCTTGCTTGCTTACTTATTAGATTTGTATGCCACCCCTCTCTGAAGACTCGGAGCAGCTCACAACAGGAACACAAAATACAAATCCAATGATTAAAAAAAGCAGAACAGTTAAAAAATCCCTTGATAAAAAACATTCATGCAACCCAAGCAAACCATACATAAAATGGAGCAGCCAAGGGGAATCAATTTCCCCATGCCTGGCGACAAAGGTGGGTTTTTAGGAGTTTGCAAAAGGCAAGGAGGGTGGGGGCAGTCCTGATCTCCAGGAGGGTTGATTCCAGAGGATCGGGGCTATATTTAATTGCATTAAAATATGGTGCATGGTGCACAACTGAACAAGAAAGGTTTAATTCTTACAGTTGATCTTCCAAGTATCCAATTAGCCAAGTACAGAATTAGCTAAGATTATTTATTTATTTATTTATTTATTTATTTATTTATTTATTTATTTATATTTGTATGCCGCCCCTCTCCGCAGACTCGGGGCGGCTCACAGCAAAGTGAAACAATTTACAACAAATCTAAATTACAGTTTAAAAATATTTTTAAAAACCCCCATTTTCTAAACAAACATACATACAGACATACCATTCATAAATTGTATATGCCCAGGGGAGATGTCTCAGTTCCCCCATGCCTGACGACAAAGGTGGGTTTTAAGGAGCTTACGAAAGGCAAGGAGAGTAGGGGCAGTTCTAATCTCCGGGGGGAGTTGGTTCCAGAGGGTTGGGGCCGCCACAGAGAAGGCTCTTCCCCTGGGGCCCGCCAACCGACATTGTTTAGTTGACGGGACCCGGAGAAGGCCCACTCCACTTTTTATGGAACATGCAGGCTTAATTATGAATAAAAGAACTAAAAAGTATTTTTAGGATAGATGAATTAATCTCATCTATCCTTAGACTGGTAACAGTTCATCCTTCAGTGAGCATTGGTAATGGAAGAACTATAGATGAATTTGGAAGAAAAATCTAAGACATTCTGAATTAATGTGACTCAAGGACAAAAAATATTCTTTTATGTTACATAATAGTAATGGTACAGAAAAGATTATTGGATCATCTGGAAATTATAAATGAGTAAGACTAGTAACTACTGGTTATGAGGGAAAACATCATTCTACTCAAATATTACCATGTCAAAAGAATACATATAAATTTAGAATGAAACAAGTAAAAATGACTACCGGTATGTACAAGAGTGTGCCTCTGTCCAACACGTTAAATATAAATGACTGTTCTTGTTAGATGTAAATGAGTACTTGTCAGGGAATTGCACTGCAAGTGGCCAAATGAAGTCAGAGACACTGACATATGCAGTATTATATAAATAAATATATTTCACATGTATATTTAAAGCCGAAAAGATAGTAATACAGTAACATCATTGTCACGCTGAATATTGACAGCCCCAGAGACATTCAGAGTCATTCAGTAATTAAATAGTTAACTGTGTGTGTGTTTTATTAGCTCCTCCTGTTATGATGTAAAATCCTGCCACGTCATTTCAGCTCATATCCATCTCTATCCTATTCTCCATTTTAATATAGTCAGTCCTGTGTTAGCCGCCATCATGTGAAGATGTATTTTTCATTTGTCTCTCATGGCATATTTACTTTTCTACATTTATAATAAAAAGAAACCTTGTTTTGAAAAACAAATGTTCTCTCTCTCAATCCATCGCTTCCATAATGATTTAAGGTTCAAACGGACTTTAATTACCCTCATTCTGACAATCATGAGGTAACTCTTCAAATAGTATACAGAGCATACAGAATAAAAAGTGCAGAGGGAAAGGGAAACTCCACTTTTAAACCCACTGCAACCAATCATAGTTTAGATCACCTCATGCAGGAGTGAGCACTCTCCATCCAATCAGCTACAATTCTGTATTCTGCACCATTATATATTTCATTGTTCCAGCTATTAAAATTAATATTCTAACAGTATTAAATCTTAATATTCTAACAGTATTAAATCTTTTAAGTGCAATATAAAAGTAATTTGAAATCAGGGGACCTGGCATACCAAACCCCACCCCCCAATCTATACATCAAGGGTGGGTTTCACTTCCCTTCCCTACTGGTTCGTATTGTGACAGAAATGCGCATTCTGCGCATGTGTGAGTCACTTCACGGAAATGGGCCTCTGTGCATGTGCATGATTAAAGGCTGCGCATGCGCAGAGGGTTTTTTTGCAAGCTGTAGCTACCAGTTGACCGATTCAGGAGCATGGACTGCTGGTCATTGCTGCCGGTTCAGCGAGCGGTGGCAAATTTCTGCTACCAGTTCTAAAGAACCGGTCCAAACCGGCAGCAACCCACCACTGCTATACAGAAAATAAGAATTGGTAAGAGTCAAGAATGAATGGGTCTGGGAATATCTGTGGATAATACACAAACGCAACTAACCAGGACAAAAGAGGCATGCAAAAGAAACATATTGTATGGACACAATGGGCTGGGATACAGTCCTGAAATGTGCACAGCAAGTATGGCAGTGGCAGCAGAACCTATGGCAGATGCCTGGGTTAAAATAGAGGCTGTGTGGGAAGGTCTGTTTGGGATACCATAGGACAATGATGGCAAACCTGTTTTTCTTTGGGTGCCAAAAGAGCATGTGTGCGCTATCGCGAATGTGTGAGTTCCCACCACCCATAATTCAATGCCTGGGCAGGATGAAAACAGCTTTCTCCACCCCCCCACCCCCCGTATGCCCTCTAAAGGCCGGAAATAGCCTGTTTCCCAACTTCTGGTGAGCGCAGAAGGCTCATATTTCACCGTCCCCAGGCTCCAAAGGCTTCCCTGAAACTGGGGAAGGGTAAAAATGCCCTCCTCTATCCCTCCGGAGGCTATCTGGAAGCCAAAAACACCCTCCCTTTATGTGAGCTAAAAATCAGCTGCCCGGCACACACATGCAAGTTGGAGCTGAGCTAGGGCAACAGCTCATGTGCCAGAAGATATGGCTCCGCATGCCACCTGTGGCACCCGTGCCATAGGTTCGCCATCACTGACATAGGAGAATTGGAGGAAGTGGCTTATTCTTTAGAGGTGAACTCATTGCTGACAGAGCTTATTCTCTGTTTACTCTTGGTCCAGTTTTCCTCCTGAAAAACCTCATGAACAGCCAGCAGCCTCACCCTCACCCATTTCAGGATCCTAGCAGTAGGAGGAAGATGATGAAATTCATCTGCAGTAATTGGGACCATTTGGGCAGCCAGGTGGGAGCAGCCGAAAGGACAGAGGTAGGACAGATGGGAATTGAATCAAAGGCAAGTACAGTGAACTTAATTGGTTCCAGGACGAGGTTTGTAAGGTGAAAAGTTCATAAGATGAAACAATGTTTCCCATAGGAATCAATGGAAAAGCGATTAATGTGTGCAAGCCCAAGACTCACCTCTCTTGCCAGCTGAACACCCCATTTTTGCGCTGCTGGGATTCCCGAGGCTCGAAGCCCCACCTCTGGACTTCCATGTTTTTGTGATGCTGAGATTTCGCTGAGGCTCCCCTCGCTGGGAAACCCCACCTCCGGACTTCCATTGCCAGCGAAGCACCCATTTTTGCACTGCTGGGATTCCCCTGCAGCATCGCAAAAACATGGAAGTCCGGAGGTGGTGTTTCCCATGGAGGGGAGCCTCAGGGGAATCCCAGCAGCGCAAAAACAGGTGCTTCACTGGCAACAGAAGTCCGGAGGCAGGGCATCCCAGTGGCAGCAGCTTGGGTGTCTAACGTGAAAATAGTTTGGAAGAAGAGGCAAAAAAATCTTAAACCCCGGGTTTGTATCTCGAAAAGTTTGTATGACGAGGTGTTTGTAAGACGAGGTATCACTGTATTGCAGTGCAGAAATGTGAGGTCCTCACCTAACAATGCTGCCCTGGCCTAACAACCACAACTACTGAAATTACTATTGCTAATGGTCTTGTGATGTTTTGCCTAATTACCAAATTGCTTAACAATGGCCCCAATTACCCTCACAAGTCAAAAGGTATCTGTATGGTTGCTATATGAATATGTTAAATGCTTCCCTTTTTTTCAAATTTACTACTAACTCTAAGGGAATAGTAATACTGTTTCAATTTCATTTGGTAATCTATGTCTAAAAATTATGTCTCTCAATTATGATACTTAGAGTAAGCTAAGCTTCTAAACTTCACTGAAGCATTGGTACCATGATACTATAATCAACAGATGCATCCCTTAAAAAAACATTTTAATAGTGCCATAATCAGCAACTCTTTTCTTTCCTATATAACACATATTTTCATTTACATGGAACCAAACATAGATTAATTTGGACACCTGCACAGGGAAGTAACTTGGAATTTTCATTTACTAAAAAAAGTAACTAGCTTTGAAAGTATCTACATCAAGCAATTATTGCCTCGAATTTCTTCTTAAATTAAAAATCCCACCTGTTATAGAGGTAAATTAAAAATGCTATATTTTATTTACAGGCTAGAAAATGTTTGAGAATGAACTACCATATTTTTTGGAATATAAGACACATCTTTTTACTCCCCAAAAGAGGGCAAAAACCTGGGTGCATCGTATACACAAAATGTAGCCCAGCCAGGCACCCTCACCTTTTGGCCTCTGCCTCCCAACAACCAGAAAAGAGCCTGTTAAACCAAGCAACTGATTAGCAGTTTGCTGACCCTCAGTAAGGTACATTTTAACAGCCTCTGAACCTGTACAAGTATAGTCTGAAATGTAACAGTGTCCTGTATTAGTATTAAAATAAGGCAGCTGGGTTAAACTTAAGTCATGTTTGGAGTAGATCTATTTAAATAATTGAGAGTTCAACTCATTTGATAGTTATTAGAAATCTACTAATATTAAAACCTACGATTAAATCTCATTAACAAAAACAATAAATATAATCCATCTAAGTCGTCACAATTCAAACGCCTGCTTGCTTGCAGGTACTACTTCTCATCTTGTTATCTCTCTCTTCTTTTTCTCTTCTATCTCTCTTCTTTTTCTCTTCTCTCCTCCTTTTCTCCCTTTCTACCCTTTCTTTTCCCATATTACTGTTGGATTATTAAATATTACAGCTATAAGATATTTAAATAAGAACTCTGAATATGAAATATTTATATATGGACAAATACCTGAAATGTATATACAATAATATATATAAGCTGCGATATAACAATACTGTTTATCCCACTCCCCTCCCACTTTTCTTTTCTGTAATTCCATCCCCCTTCCCCCTGTTTTATTCCTTTTTGTATAAATTAATAAAGTATATTTTAAATAAATAAATAAATAACTAATTGAGAGGAGTTAGTGTGGCTCTACATTTAAGAAACCTTTCTGGCTTTAATATACAGCAGTAATATAAATTTCTCCAATCCAGTAATGTAAATTTCTCCAATTCCTTGCTATGTCAGGCCCACATACAGCAACTAGTGTATATCATCACTACTGTTTGCTGGGAGGCAAAGTAGTTTTTTTCCCTTTGTTTACCTCCCTCAGATCTAAGGTGCACCTTATACTCTGAAAAATAAAACATTTAACAAATTTAGTGAAAACACTTTCTATAAGAGTAGTTTTATATATGAAACATTTTATACTACAGTGATCCCCCGATTATCGCAAGGGTTCCATTCCAAGACCCCTCGCGATAATCTATATTTCGGGATGTAGTGGTGCGGAAGTAAAAACACCATCTGCGCATGCGCGCCCCTTTTTCCATGGCCGCACATGCGCAGATGGTGGAGTTTGCGTGTGGGCGGCGGGGAAGACCGCCCAACAGCTGATCTGCTCCGCAGCGCGGCAGCAGCGAGGAGCCGAAGATGGGGTTTCCCCGTTGCCTGGGCAACGGGGAAACCCCATCTTTGGCTCCTCGCTGCTGCCGCGCTGCGGAGCAGATCAGCTGTTGGGCGGCCGAGGCAAAGGGGAAACCCCAAGATCGCTTGCCGCTTGCCCGTTCGCCCGCCCGCCCGGCTGCTCGCTTGCCGCTTGCCTGTTCGCCCGCCTGCCCGGCTGCTCGCTTGCCGCTTGCCCGTTCGCCCGCCCGCCTGGCTGCTCGCTTGCCGCTTGCCACTTGCCCGTTCGCCCGCCCGCCCGGCTGCTCGCTTGCCGCTTGCCGCTTGCCCGTTTGCCCGCCCGCCCGGCTGCTCGCTTGCCGCTGGAGAGCAAGAGGGGGAGAGATAGAGAAAGAGAGAGAAGGAAAGAAAGAGATGAGAGAGGGAGGAAGAGAGTGTGAGAGAGGAAGAAGCAAGATAGAGAAAGAGAGAGAGAAAGATGAGAAAGGAAGGGAGTGACGTCATCGGGTGGAAAAATCGCGATATAGCGATTAGCAATGATCGAGATCGCGAAACTCGGGGGATCACTGTACTTTACTTTATCTATGCTATTAAAACAGTCTGTATTACTAATGTTATAGATTATTAGAAGTGTCCAATTTTTAAATTAAAGATTATAATATTAGGATGTACAGTACCAGACTGGGGAAACTGAAGAATATCCACTGCACATAAATAAAAATATATTTAATAATGAATTACTCTGTGCTGATTAAAGCTCTTTGGAATTCCATTTTCTACATCATTAAGAGCATGTACCTCATTGATATCTTTTCTCTATGTAATCACAATTGGTCTCTGCCTTATCTGTGTATCTGAATATACTTCAATGGATTTCCTGTAATATTCACTTTAGGATTACTGGCTAAAACTACTCAGAGAAGCAATCTTCAAACATAAAGAAAAGATATACAATAACATTTTGGAAGGAACTCAGTCACACTTCCAGGAAAATCTTTTTCTATTTCTGTGGCAGGATACTCTTCTGCCAATTAAGCTTTCCAGTCTTTAAATATGAGGGCTTTCCCCCATGTAATGTCCATGAGCAAAGGGGTTTTTCCCCCGAGCTTCATATTTCCTGGCTTTCTTATGACTGCCAATTTCTTCCTTATCTTTCTAGTTTAAGTAAACAATCCTAGATCCACAGCTCACATTAGAGAAACATCTTTCAGCTGTGGCGAGGGGGGCGTTTGCCCAGGTTCGCCTGGTGCACCAGTTGCGGCCCTATTTGGACCAGGAGTCACTGCTCACAGTCACTCATGCCCTCATCACCTCGAGGTTCGACTACTGTAATGCTCTCTACATGGGGCTACCTTTGAAAAGTGTTCGGAAACTTCAGATTGTGCAGAATGCAGCTGCAAGAGCAGTCATGGGTTTCCCCAAATATGCCCATTTTACACCAACACTCCATCTCCATGTTACATCTCCATCCCGTGTCTAGTCGGTGAAGCAGTGGAAGTGATGTGCCAGTGCCTGGAGGCTGTTAGGGTCTGGATGGGTGTCAACAGGCTCAACACTGACAACATGGAGTGGCTCTGGGTTTTGCCTCCCAAGGAGAATTCCATCTGTCCATCCATTACCCTTGGGGGGGAACTATTGACCCCCTCGGAGAGGGTCTACAACTTGGGCGTCCTCTTCGATCCACAGCTAACATTAGAACAACATCTTTCGGCTGTGGTGAGGAGGGTGCTTGCCCAGGTTCATCTGGTGCACCAGTTGCGGCCCTATTTGGACAGGGAGTCTCTGCTCACAGTCATTCATGCCCTCATCACCTTGAGGTTTGACTACTACAATGCTCTCTACATGGAGCTACCCCTGAAGAGTGTTCAGAAATTTCAGATCGTGCAGAATGCGGCCACGCAAGCAGTCATGGGCCTTCCCAGATATGCCCATGTCTCTTCAACACTCTGCGGCCTGGACTGGTTGCAGATTAGTTTCCAGACACAATTCAAAGTGTTGGTAATGACCTATAAAGCCCTTCATGGCACTGGACCAGATTATCTCAGGGACCGCCTTCTGCTGCACAAATCCCAGCGATCAGTTAGGTCCCACAGAGTGGGCCTTCTCCGGGTCCCATCAACTAAACAATGTCATTTGGTGGGACCCAGGGGAAGAGCCTTCTCTGTGGCGGCCCCGGCCCTTTGGAACCAACTCCCCCCAGAGATTAGAATTGCCCCCACCCTCCATCATTATTATTATTATTATTATTATTATTATTATTATTATTATTATTATTTATTAGATTTGTATGCCGCCCCTCTGCATAGACTCGGGGCGGCTTACAGCAATGATAAAAACAATATATAATAACAAATCTAATAGTTAGAATCTAAAATAACAATAATTATTCAATGCCTTTTGTAAGCTTCTTAAAACCCACCTCTGCCATCAGGCATGGGGGAACTGAGATATTCTTTCCCCCTAGGCCTTACAATTTGTGCATGGTATGTTTGGTTTTATAATAAGGGTTTTTTTTTAGTTGTTTAGTATTGAATGTTACATGCTGTTTTTTGTCACTGTTGTTAGCCGCCCCGAGTCTGCATACAAACAACAGCATACAAATCCAATAAATAAATAAATAAAATAAATATGTTTCTTTTATCCAGATTTGAGATGGATAGCGGATGAATCCATGATGTCTAGTTCTACTTTTTAAAGATATCAATTATTATTATTATTATTATTATTATTATTATTATTATTATTTAGATTTGTATGCCGCCCCTCTCCAGAGACTCAGAGCGGCTTACAACAACAAAATAATACAAATCCAATAGTTAAAAAAGACAATTTAAATAGAGAAGACTAAAACACGCAATAGTAGGATTAAATATGAAAACTCAAGGCAAGGTACTGATGACAAAGCCATGCTTTGGGAATACAATAAATTCACCATATTTGAAATAACACAAAAACCAGTGCAATAAAACAGAATGTACCTCTATCGTAGCTATTTTGCACATCATTCAAAATCCTCATTTAATGCGAAGCTCACAAGGAAGAATAATCTAGAGTTTCCGTTTCTCTTTAGGTCAGGAATGATGAAATGGTGATTTTGCATATTAAACTTTAAATCCTAAGCAATCTGAGTAGCAAAGACGATTGTGAGAGATTATGGAATTTGAAAGTTACTCCAACAATAATCAGGAGGGTTACAAACTGAACCAACAGATCTTATGCAATTCTGAGGAGGATATCCAAATTCTGGTTCCATTTATATTGATGGTGATTTGTTAAGAATAAACTACTGCTAGCATTAATAATGATGCCTTTAAAATACAGCTGCAGTATCTGTTTGCTAAATGCCCATGATGAAAGTAATCCTGAACTCTATTCTACCTGATCTTTGGCACCTATATAAGGGGGTGGTGTACTCTCAGTTTCAGAATAATAAGTAACACAAAAATGAACCAGTATTGGTTCTAAGGTGAAGTGGCTAGTTAAAACATATAATTTCTTATCCATCTGCAGCATAGACACTAATTTGATCATTTTCAGTTCAACCTAAACCACAGGGTGGTTGTGATGAGTTCTTTGAAGGATGGAGTGCTATGTATATATTCTGAATAAAAATGGTATCTACTGTAGATATTTGGAGGCCAGACAAGGGGAACAAAAGAGCAACAAAAATATTCAGGCTTTTCCTCCTGAATTCTTTTTATTGTGAATAACAAGAAAACAATAACCAAGGAACATACAATATTTATCACTACATATCACAGCAGCAAGAATCGCCCTTTTTTTTGCAAAGATGGCAGTATTCCATCTTTCTGAAAACATATTGATTGATAAAATATACAGGTGTGCAGAAATGGACAAACCGACAATAGAACTAAAAGGACAAAGGACTATTACAATGTTTGGACTAAATGGTACATTTGAACAAAAGAGAGAGAGAAAGACTGTGAGGCAATGTGGAAAAAAGACCAGGAAATGGGATAACGAAAATATATGAAGCATTGTAATACGATATAGCCACTCTGAGTCTTCTTTGGAATGAACAGTATATTAATTAATTGATTGATTGATTGATTAAACAAACAAACAAACAAACAAACAAATGTAAATAACAGTGTATGCGATTTGGGTGTAGACCTGTGTAAAAATAATATGATGTTTTAAAAAAACAATAATAAAAGTATTCAGGCTTTTCTTCATATACCTTAAAGGCTTTCTTTCTTTAAAACCATGTGATGAGTCAGTTATTTGCTGCTTGGTGGCTCAGTCTGTGAGTACAATGTATTTCTAAATTTGATATACAGTAATACCTCATGATACGAACTTAATTGGTGCAAGGAGGAGATTCGTATGACGAAAGGTTCGTAAGACGAAACATTGTTTCCCATAGGAAACAATGTAAAGTCAATTAATCCGTGCAACCAAAAAACCCCCGCAAAAAACCGGCTTTCGGCGACTGCTGGGAAGCCGCGCGGCTGTTTTAAAAGGTGACAGCCGGCCTGGGGGGCTTCCCAGCACCCCCCCGAACCCAGGTTCGTGGTTTGGGGGGTGCTGGGAAGCCCCCCAGGCCAGCTGCGACCTTTTAAAACAGCCGCGCCGCTTCCCAGCTGTCTCCTGAAGCCGAACGCCAAAGCCGAACTTCCGTGTTCCGCTTCGGGAGACAGCTGGGAAGTGGCGCAGCTGTTTTAAAAGGTGACAGCCGGGCTGGGGGGCTTCCCAGCAACCTCCCGAACCGAACCCGGGGTTCAGCAAAATTTTGCCTCTTCTTACGAACTTTGTTCGAGTTACGAACCGGCGTTCGGGAGGCTTCTGGGAAGCCCCGCCACCCGGCTGTCACCTTTTAAAACAGCCGTGCGGCTTCCCAGCAGTCTCCGAACGCCGGTTCATAATTCGAAAAAAGTTCGTAAGAAGAGGCAAAATTTTTCTGAACCCCGGGTTCGTATCACGAGTTGTTCGTAAGACGAGGGGTTCGTATCTTGAGGTACCACTGTACAGTATAAATAAATATAAATACAAAATAGGAGGACAGGACAGGAGAAGACTAAGGGATTGTCAGACTGGCTGTGAAATTGAAAACAAGGATCATATAGCTGTAACTGTAGCAATAGCTCAGCACCAGTCAGAAGCACTAAAGCAGCCACAACCTCTCTAAATTTTATTCTCTCAGGAGTGGGAGTCTTGGAGTTTGAAAACATGCTGTGGATTAGCCCATTTATGGTACCTTAATTCAAAAATGGCTGCCCTGTGAATAAAGATAATAGTTTAAATAGTATATAGATGTATGATTTTGCGTGTGTGAAAGAGGTAGGAGGAGGGAGGGAGAGAGCGGTAACTGAATCTAAGTAAATATTTTGTAGGGGGAGTGTATGGCTTTTCTTGATACAATTAAAAGCCATAAATAATGTTTCATACAATTTGTTTTGATATTTTTCTTTCAAAGAAAATAATTTTGACCATTACATGAGCATAACCAGCCTAAAAAAGATGAAGACTTTCAACATTGACCTCAGATTTTATGCAAGCACTTAATAATTAGCTACATTAGAACATGAAAAATAATTACTGGGGATTCAATAAATTATGTTTTGTTATTATTATGGAGGAAAAGGTCAACTATGTCTTAGCAAAATATCTTGCTGTGGGAAATCTACTTGCAGACTAATTTATCATTTATTAACAATCATCTGGATTGAGTGTAGTATTAAAGGCTCCCTAAGTGTCTTTCCTATGTAGAAAAGAACAAAAAAAAAGGTTTTCTTCTAGTGAAAATTATATCTAAGATCATGATTAAGTTATTAAAACTTAGTGCTCTCTAAGTTTCCCTTTTTTTCCTAGCAGATATTTCACTTCCAGCCAAGGGAGAATTATAAATCCAAGTGGGAATGAAATTTGTTAGCTGTAGTGGTACTTTGGTACTTGATTGGTTTGAAATTCATTAAATTTGAATTTAATACCCAATGCATTTTGACATGAAAATTCATTTCCAGGTAACCATCAAAACAATTTATTTATTTATTTCAGATAGTTTGTTTGATATTCAATGCATAAGCTAGAACTTCTTAGTATCGTCTGTCTTGTGACTCACTACATTATTCCTTATGGGAAAATATTGTTTGCTACTCATCCTTTTTGATACTCATCCTTTTTGATCCTCATTTCACTTTCAAAACCAATTAACAATGAGTTCAGAAGTACCACTGTATTTATATATGATCGCTTCTCTCTCTAGTCATAATTGTGTGTTATTTCTTTCTTTCTTTCTTTCTTTATTTTATTATTTTATATAGCTGCTCATATAGCAAGGATGTGTCAGGATGGATAACAAAAACAAAAAACAAAACCTTAAAGTAGCAAACAACAAACAAAGGCCGGGACGTACATATTCTGGCAACTAGGGAAACCAGGAAACCTTGTGGGTTCAACAAAACTCTCCAACATTTGGAAAAACAAGAATATATTAAGGGCTTTATTGCTTCTTTGATTGCTTCCATTTATTTGGTTCCTGCTTATCTAGGTGTCCGTTTTTATTTGGGGGTTTTTTGCCATTCAAAATTGTATTTATTTGTTTGTTTGTTTTGTCTAGTACATAATGGGTTAGAAAAACATTATAAGTAATGGAGAAGAAGGAGGGGAGCCTCAGGGGATCCCAGGATCGCAAAAACCTGCGCTTGGCTTGCAAGGAAAGTCCGGAGGCGGGGCATCTCAGTGGCGGCTTGGCAGGTTCATAAGGTGAAAAAAAGTTCGTAAGAGGCAAAAAAATTCCGAACCCTGGGTTCGTATCTCAAAAAGTTCGTATGATGAGGGGTTCGTATCATGAGGTACCACTGTATTGTAAATGTTAAAGTCTTCCTTGACACAAACAAAATTTTAGCATTTAGAAATTGGGATGCATCCTGAAGTTACTTTCACATTTGTCCCATATTATTTTAGCTCATGTTTGCATGTGTCTATCTGTATCCATGTGTTTTATAAATGCAATATTTATTAATAGCTCAACCATTCATCTTCCCATTAGTGTCAGAAAAGAAAGGTTTCAAGACAAATTGAAACCTTCTACTTTAGTTGAGTAAACCAAAAGAAATGCTTGTGGTTTGTTTCGCACCAGTTTAAAAATGATCTTACAAGAAATGGCTGAAAGAAAGTGTGTATAAAATACACAAGTGCAACAACATGTGGTCTCAGATTATTCATGGCCATATGCATGCTAATCATATCAAAGCATATTATGAGGTATTACATTACGCTGCACATATAATATAAACATTCTTGCAACCTGTTTTTTTTTCTATTTAAAGCATAAAAACATATAAATATAAATGCTTGTACAGTAAACCTGACATTTCAAGGTCAGATTTGTTTAACACTTAGGGCTGCCTTTGAAATCTAAAATCTTAACTCAGATTCAGATTCTTGTTCCTTGTGGTGCTTCAGAGAGGCCATACAGATGGTCATATAGTTCCTACAGCACTTATGCTATAATCAGAGTTTAGAACAACTCAAAGAAGTATTACAAGATTTGATATGGAAATTGTGGAGAGACCTGGCTCTAGAATCGCAACAGTCAAAAACGGCAGTATGGATAACATCATCACCATCACCAAATGTTGATTATGACCTATAAAGCCCTTCATGGCATCGGACCAGAATATCTCCAAGACCGCCTTCTGCTGCACGAATCCCAGTGACCGATTAGGTCCCACAGAGTGGGCCTTCTCGGGGTCCCGTCAACTAAACAATGTCGTTTGGCGGGCCCCAGGGGAAGAGCCTTCTCTGTGGTGGCCCCGACTCTCTGGAACCAGCTCCCCCCAGAGATTAGAACTGCCCCTACCCTCCTTGCCTTTCATAAACTCCTCAAAACCCACCTTTGTCGTCCGGGCCTATACAATTTATGTACGGTATGTTTGTATGTATGTCTGCTTAATAATGGGTTTTTTTAAATATTTTAAATTGTAAATTATTAGATTTGTTATGAACTGTTTTATTGTGTTGTGAGTCGCCCCGAGTCTCCGGAGAGGGGCGGCATACAAATCTAATAAATAATAATAATAATAATAATAATAATAATAATAATAATAATAATAATAATCTGCTTCCTTTTCCAGATCACACAGCTACCCTCTACAGATAAGTGTGAATTCCAGAATTAAAGCATTTGGTTTAAGGAGTTTGTATCAGATTCTAAATATACCCCTTACTTAAATATATTCAATATATTGTTGACAAGAGGTTTACTAGTGAACAAGTGCTGTTGGGCCAGATGAACTACATAAGTGTACATAAGTCAGTTCAGTCAAATGCAGATACTTCTCCATTTACAGCAGGTCATATAGTGAGTTGTCAAAGTTTCAACAGGGGACTTTGTGGGTACTTATGACTCAGATTCAACATTCCGACAGTCGGGGCCCTTGGAACATGACTACCCCTTAGGTGCTCAACAATCTAGTCACATGTATGACCATTTGCAGTGCAATCACTTGCAATAACATGAACAGATTTTATGATATCTTTTCTGAAAACAGGAAATTATTTCCCGTTTTCAGCAAAACCCAGCATTGATTTACTTAACAACCATGGTGATTTGCTTAACGACCGAGAAAAAGTTCATAAAATTGGATCAATATCATCCCCATTATGTATGTATCACATTAAAAGAACAGATTGATAAAATTAATGCTATTTTTTTTAACAGTCAGATATATTTTAGTTTGGATTCTCGGAAAACCGTCAATCCCTACACTCCTGTCTGCTTGATTGCTTGATAGCAATAGCAATAGCACTTAGTCTTTTATAGTCCTTTCCAGCCTTCTTTAAGCAATTTACCTAGCAAGCATATTGCCCCCAACAATTTGGGTCCTCATTTTATGCACCTCGGAAGGATGGAAGGCTGATTCGAACTTGGTGATATTTGAATTGCCAAAAAGTTTAAATGTTATTAAAAACTACAAGCACATCCAAAATATTACAAGGAACAATCTTTCAATAATATTCCACACATATAATTTTTCACAATGTCTCTCCCTCTCTCCCCTCCCCTACCTCTCCTCCCCGCCCTTCCTCCCCCTCTCTCTGCCCCTGTCTCAGATAACAGACTTTAAAGGCATTGGCAAAAAGAGACTATATATAATTCTGATCAAATGAAACATTTAAAGTTTTGACTACCAGGAAAGAGTCATACCTAAAGTTGGGAGTGGAAGAAAGATTGCTGGAATATTAGAATTCATGCTCAGGCATGCAAAAGACTCAATGAAACTTGCATCACATTTCTATTTGTATATGAAACCCCACTATTTTCATAAAGCAATCTTCTAGTAGAATATCGCTAAAAATAACTGATAAAAATAAGACAGCCTCCAACAAATATTAATGAAATGTTAGAAAGACTTGAATTCTCATCACATTTTTGCAAAGTGATACATATGAAAATAGCTTTAAAACATTAACCATAACTTTTCTCTCTTTTCCACTCCTAACTCCAACATTATTTTTCTTGGACTTTGAACAAAAATGCATCTCACTTTGGGAAAGTTTCAGGTCATTAATGCAAAACTTTAGCCCATGCTTCATGAGAAAATTACCGCATTAAGTCTGTTTGTGATTATCAAAACAAATTTCTCATGAAAATTGGTCCCTGTGGAGCATTAAATACTAAATAAGTTAGAAAGGCCAGAATGCCTTTCATGTGATCAGAATAGTATTTACTGCTAAATTTCTTCTTGATGATTCTTCTTTAAGCTTCTATATTGAGATAGGTATTTC